>NC_089581.1:76709535-77009535 GCF_019320115.1 Miscanthus floridulus
AAGAATTGAATTGCTCAAAGTAAAGACAGAAGGAGGAATGCGGCGATGTTTTGCCGAGGTATCGGAGAGTCACCACTCTCCACTAGTCCTCGTTGGAGCACCCTCGCAAGGGTGTAGCTCCCCCTTGATCTGTGCAAGGATCAAGTGCCCTCTATGGGTTGATTCTTTGACACTCCGTCGTGGTGAATCACCTACAACCGCTCACAACTTGAGTTAGGTCATTCACAAGCTCTCTAGATGATCACCAAGCTCCCAATCACCACCAAGCCATCTAGGTGATGGCCATCACCAATAGTAACAAGCACGAACTCTCACTTGACTACGACAAGCCTAATGAGAAGGGTGGATGCACACTTTGCTACTCTTGATCTCACTAATGAGGGCTCTCTTTGGGATTCTCAAATCTCAATCACCTCACTAGGACCTTGCTCTTCTTGGCACTCTCTAAGGTGTTTCTCAGCTGTTGGAATGAGCAAAAGTACCCCCACACACGAATAGAGGAAGTATTTATAACATGGGCTGAAAAATGAACCGTTATGTGCCTCTGCGGGGTGACCAGACGCGCCGGTCAGTTTACCCTGAACTCCAGTGTTTACAGTGTGACTAGATGCTAGCCAGCGTCTGGTCAGCACTGACTGGACGCGTCCGGTCGAGATTTTCCCTCTCTAGAACCTTACTGGAGTCGACCGGACGCTGGCCCTCAGCGTCCGGTCACTTCACCTCTCAGTGTACGGTCGCACTAGACAAAATCACCTTGGTCAAATGAACTGACCGGACCCTGAGCCAGCGTTCGGTCACACCGGAGCCAGCGTCCGGTTAGTATTTGACCCTCCATTCACTTCCAACTCTCGATCATATGTGAATGAAGTTTGCTCCATTGGGATTTAAGGGCTATTTTGGAGCTACCTAGTGCTAGATTTAGCAAGTGTGCACCACACCTAACCCACTAGACTCACCTAGGTCAAGCTACCCGTCCATACCCCCCTTAATAGTACGGTCAAAGGAAAAACAAAGTCCTAAACTACTCTAAGTGTCTCCTCAACTCCAAATGACACTTAGAACTAGTTCATCCTTAACCTTGTCGTCCATCCTTTGAAAACCGAAATGATTTCCATCATAGGGGCATGACCACCTTGATTGCCCAATCGATCTCCATTACCGTGACCTAACTTAATTGCCTCTACAAAACACACATTAGTCACAGTAATCACGTATTGTCATTAATCACCGAAACCTAACTAAGGGCCTAGATGCTTTTAGAATCGATGTGAAAAAAAAACAAGGAGAGAGCAAGGATACCTTTCTCTCGAAGATCTACGGATCAAATCAAAGTTTTCAAAGTCCAATATACCAATTCGTGAGGTAGGACGAAGTGGGGAGAGAAAAAACCCAAGAGGGAGGAGAAAGAAGAGGAAGAAGGCTTGGGCAGGAAGGTTGGGCACCAGGTTAAAACACCACCTCGGCGCCATAGATCTTAGCACTGTTCTCGATACCAATAACCATGGCACCAATAACCACGGTGCCAAGCTCGGTGCCAAGATCTACGGCGCCAAGGTGCCTACCAAGTTACTGCCACGTCTATACCGAGCCCAAGACCTAGACGCCAAGATCTATGGCGGCGAGACGTGTAAGCTCAGCACCACCAATGATGGCGCCGAGCTAAGGGTCCAAATTTTGAAAGCATACCTCCAGGGGCATATTTGTGAAAAAAAAATTAAAAAAGGGCTAAAAACAAAAAATTCGGGAGACATGGCGAAAACTCAGAGAAAATAATTGGAGAAACATGGTGAAAGCTTTATTAAATATGAAAGGGTACTTATCTTTAGTGAGAGCGTCTGATCGGTGGCATATGATGTTATCTGGTCGACGTCAACAAAATTGTCCAGCCCTCGAGCTTTCCGGCCTGTCGTCATGGCGGCGGTCGTTGTTGTCATAGCGCTATTCTTCACGGCGATCATCATTGCAATGCGGCACGGCTCAGTTGATGGCTCAGGCGGCTCGCTTGATGACTCAGACGGCTCGCTTTAGTTGGACGGCTTGCGGAGTTGAAGAATTGATCTTGAATTACTTTGACGGCCGTTGCATTGTGGATGTTGATCGGCACCAAGTAGCCCATGTGCGCAATCGTGAAGGCAATGATGCATGTGGTTGCAACCAATCATTATGCACGATTGAATTAGAGTAAGATTCTGGTACATGTCTGATCGGGCTGGAGAAATCCGCCATAGTATAGTTTGATCTCGAGTCGGAGACGTAGAGGAACAGCAACAAATCTGTACGTGTGTGTGGCGCATGCACATACATGAACACACGTACATGCAAATCCTTGTTTATTTGGTCGATGCTTATTGCCTCCGTCGGTGATTGCTTGGAGCCATGTGCGTATCAACAGAGAATCCATGCAGAAACTTAACTAGTGGTCAAGGCCTTTCGATTAGAAAATTCCAATATGTAACCTGGGCCGCTTCCTTGGCCGCACGTTGTGATGACGTCAGGACCCAAGACAAGGTTAGGTCTTGCATGCTAGTCAGAGTCAAGCTCGGTCGGTCTTAGAGTGGGCGGAGGCTGGATGCCGAGATCGAACTTGATCGAGGCAGATTGCCCGTGGAATCTGAGTTAGCCTGGACAGGGTGCTTGCCGATGATGCTATCAATGATTCCACGAAGTGCTCCATGAGGAGGATGAGGCGGTCAGACTTGGCCTGGGGCCCTGTAGATCGACGTACGCCAGAAAGCGAATCGCCGCAGATGACGGCGACGAAGAAATTCCCGTGCAAAACCAAAGGACGATCTTGCCAAGAACGTGATGCTGATCTTGATGTATGCCATCTAGCTCACCATGAGAACAGCATGCATACCCCTGTCTGGCGCGTCAACTATTGACTAAATGTGCTCGGCAGTCCACCAAGGGGTATACCCACGATGGTAGATTTGTCGTAGAGGTGAGCGAGATCAGGAGCAAAATGGTGACAAGATACAAGATTTAGATAGGTTCAGGCCATCAGCTTCATGTAATACCCTAATTCTGTGTCCTGTCAGTTATATGGTAGGATTACAATTTCCATAAGAGTCCAATCAGATCTTCTAGGAGTCTTGCAGTGTACGTCGAGCAATGCCATGCGCCACAAGTCTTGATGTCATAGACTCGACCGTCCCTAATGGTGCGGCCCATGTCCCTTGCCGTGGGTACCTGGGGGTACATCCCCCACAGCTACTGGATGCGCTGCTCCATGACTTCGCCGACGTCTTCTCCCAGCCACATGGTCTGCCACCACCCCGAACCCACAACCACAACATCGTCCTACGCCCGAGCACCACACCGGTTGCCATGTGGTCGTACCGCTACCTGGCCACGCACAAGGACGAGCTCGAACGCCAATGCGCTGACATGCTTCATTAGGGGCTCATCTGACCAAACCCCTCTACGTTCTCCTCGCCGGTCCTCTTGGTGAAGAAGGCAGATGGCTCATGGCAGTTCTACATCAACTACCACGCCCTCAATGCGATCATGGTCAAGGACGTGTTTCCGATCCCAGTGGTCGACGAGCTCCACAGCGTCAAGTTCTTCACCAAGCTCAATCTACGCTCGGGCTACCACCAAGTGCAGATGAACCTAGCCGACATCGCCAAGACAGCGTTCTGCACACATGATGGCCTGTACGAGTTCGTGGTCATGCCCTTTGGCTTGTGCAATGCGCCGACTACTTTTCAGGCACTGATGAACGACGTTCTACGGCCGTATCTTCACCGCTTCGTCCTCATATTCTTCGATGACATCCTCATCTTCAGCTCCACCTAGGCGGACTATCTATGTCACGTCCGCATCGTCCTCGACACGCTGCAGTAGCACCGGTTGTTCGTGAAGTGATCCAAGTGCGCCTTCGGCATGGAGTCCATCTCCTACCTCAAGCACATCATCTCTGCGGTAGGCGTCGCCATGGATCCGGCCAAGGTGCAGGCAGTACGGGACTGGCTGACACCCTGCTCGGCCTGTGTTGTCCGAAGCTTCCTCGGCCTTGCGGGGTACTATCGCAAGTTTGTACGAGACTACGTCACCATCGCAGCCACCATCACCGCGCTGCTCAAGAAGGAAGGGTTCCTGTGGTCCGTGGACGCCAGGCAGCCTTCGACGCCATGAAGACGACCATCACCTCAATGCCCATACTAGCGCTCCCGGAGTTCGATTGGTCATCTGTGGTCGAGTGCGATGCCTCCACCCATGGCTTTGGTGCCGTCCTGCTCCAGGATTCGCACCCGATCGCGTACTACAGCCGACCGGTCACCCCTCGACGTCGCTCACTGGCTGCCTATGAACGTGAGCTCATTAGGCTCATCCAGGCCATGCGCCATTGGCAGCCTTATTTGTGGGGTCATCGCTTCCTGGTAAGGACTGACTACTGTAGCCTGAAATTATTGTTGGATCAGCGCCTCACCATGATCCCGCAACACCACTGGGTTGGGAAGCTGCTGGCCTTCAATTTCACCATCAAATACAAGCCTGGTGCCTTCAACACCATGGCAGATGCCCTTTCACGCCAGGACATGGAGGAAGGCAGCCTCCTCGCCATCTCGATGCCCCACTTCAACTTCGTCGATCGCCTCTGCCTGCTACAGACCATGGACCCCACCCTAGTTCCCTGTGGTCCATCATCGATGACATGGTGGTGTTCAACTCTAGGCTCTACATCTCGCCTGGCTCACCCCTACTACATGAGCTGGTGGCCACGATCCATGAGGACGGCCACGAAGGGGTGCAGTGCACGCTGCATCGTCTGCGGTGCGACTTCCATGAGCCCAACCTGTGTACCGTGGTGCAGAACTTCATCCGCATCTGCTCGATGTGCTAGCGCTACAAGTCCAAGGACCTCCACCCTGTAGGACTGCTCCTGTCGCTCCCTATCCCAACCATGGTGTGGGCAGACATTGGCTTGGACTTCGTCGAGGCGCTTCCCAAGGTGGGTGGCAAGTCGGTCATCTTGACGGTGGTCGACCGTTTCAGCAAGTACTACCATTTCATCCCCCTCGCCCACCCGTACACGGCAGAGACGGTTGCCCAGGCCTTCTTCAACGAGATCATTCACCTCCACGGTATCCTGCAGTCCATGGTGTTGGACCCCGATCCCATGTTCTCGTCCAAGTTCTAGAGTGAGCTCATGCGCCTGTCTGGCGCCAAGCTGCACATGTCGTCGACCTTCCACCCTAGTCTGACGGTCAGACTAAGGCCACCAACAAGGTCATCATCATGTACCTAAGGTGCTTCATAGGAGATCGCCCCGCCAATGGTTGCGTTGGCTGTCGTGGGCTGAGTTCATCTACAACACCGCCTATCAGTCGGCCCTCAAGGACACTTCGTTCAAGGTCATCTACAAGCGTGATCCCCACCATCCACTCTTATGAGCCGGGTGAGACTAGGGTTGCCGCCATCGCCAAGAACATGGCGGACCACGACGAGCTACTGGCTGACATGCGCTACCGTCTGGAGCAGGCCCAGGCGATCTCCAAGAGGCCCTACAACAAGCGCCACCGCTCCATCTCCTACGCCATCGGCAACTAGGTATGCACTACCAGAAATAGTAAAATTGTCGAGTCCCTAAGGGTTTGCCAAGTGCATTCCATCGGGCACTCGGCAAATATCTTGTTTACCGAGTGTTTTTAATTCGATACTCGGCAAACATATAGCACTCGACAAAAACTAACTTTACCAAGTGTCAAATAAAAAACACTCGGCAAACTACACCAAAACACTCGGCAAACATGGACACTCGGCAAAGTATAGGCACGTGCGCTGGGCGTACGGCGGCCATGTGACGGCCGTTGGGTGCGCCGCCCTGCCGTTAGAACTTAGCCGAGTGTCCGTTAGAGACACTAGGCAAAGCCAAGGTTTGCCGTGTGTTTTTGGTTGACACTCGACAACCTGATATTTTTGCCGAGTGTTTTTGTTTGACACTCGGCAAAATGATGTTGTTGCCGAGTGTTTTTTTGTTGGCACTCGGCAAAATAATAATTTTTTCCTCTTCTGCCCTCCAAACTTTTTCTACTCTCCACATACAACATGTGGTACTACATGTTAAAATTTGGCAAATTTCTCAATCTGTTTGCTATATTTAATTAATTTATTGCATTTAGAGAAATTTTTTTATTTAAGTCAAATTTGAACTGCAAGTGATTCAAATAATGGAATAAATTGAGTGGAGAAATCATATTCATGTTATTGAGTCCATTTTGGGGCCTTACTCGGGAAATGAACAGAATTTTTGAACATTTTTTCAGGAAAAACAACCACGAGCGTGTGGCCGAATGGTTTTTAAATTCTAAAATAGCAAACGAAGTCTGAAAATCATGAGATTTGTCAAAATCTCATGATATCATATGTGGAGACTGTGGAAAAAACTGAAAAGGTTTCGCACAATTTGTCACGTACCACCTTTACAAACCGAAGCATCTCCGAAGAAGAATCGTAGCGTTGAGAAGGATCCGTAAGATTTGGAGTCAAAGTGATAGTTGAATTGAGGTTTGACTTTAAAAGTTTTTGTATAGGCAATAGACAACATAGATTGGTTCATGTCAAATTTTGGTAATTTTTCGGATCTGTTTGATAATTTTAATTTATTAACTGCAATTATAGAATTTTAATGGATATAAATTGAATTTGAGCTATAATTGCATGAAATAATGGATTAATATTCATAGAAAAATCAAATATGCATTGTTGAGTGAATTTGACAAGGTATTTTGAAATTACATCCTAACAAATTTAGTAGAACACGCTATGAAGAAGGAGGATGGGGGAGCATGAAATATCAATTTATTTTGCCAAGTGTTTTCTACCTAACACTCGGCGAAAAGAATAGTTGCCGAGTGTCATATAGGGGACACTCGGCAACTTCGTCTACCTGGCCCCACTGCACAGTATCGGGCCGTAATGAAAATAAAAAAATAATGCCGAGTGCCTCAGATCTTGGCACTCGGCATATCCCTTCATATGACCCCAGCGGCCCGCACCCCCTGCCCTCACCCTCGTGCAGACAACACACCCTTCACACACATGCCGCACCGCAAGCCGCCACCCCCCGCCGCCACCGCGCCCCACCGCACCTAGCCACCAGCGCGGCATCGCTGCCCCGCCCCCTGCGCCGCCCGCCCCGACGCGTCCCGCCCCCAGCGCCGCCCGCCCTCAGTGCCCCGTCCCGCCACTAACACCGCCCGCCCCGGTAAGATTTTCTAAATGCTCCATATAATTTTCCCGAAATCTAAAGTAGGAAGTTGATGCAGTGAAGGCCTCTCGTTTCTAAAGATAACTGCATTCCTTCGCTTCCATAACTATTTGGAGATAAGGGATAGAATAGAGACGAATCTTGTGAATCTTAGAAGAACAATATATTTGACTATTATGTCCAGTGTTGATTTTGAAGAAGTTGGACACAAGCTTATGAAAGATTATATGCATCAGAAGCGTTTCTTGATTTCATGTGATTCTAATATCTGATATTGATTTTCATATCTAATATTGATTTATGTTTGTTTGTTGAGATTTTTCTTGATTGCTTGTTTGTCTTTGGTTCCATTTTCCTTTTTGATAGTATGCTACTGCAGTTTAGAAAATTACATTCTGTATTTGCTTCTAGTACCACTATTCTCTTTTACACTGATTTAAACTTTGTAAACGTTTTAAGTTTTGTCGTTTATCTTTTTATTGGACTAATATATCTTGACAAAAATTTCCAATAGCTAAGTTTGAGTAAAGCTTGCTTTAGATTAAAACTAGTACTTCAATACCCACCATTTTACAGAGGTTAGATATGTTTTGAAAAGTGACCAGTGCTCATTTGGTCGCCACCTAGGTAGTTCCTCATCCTCTTCATCAGATTCTTCCTCATCTTCATCATCATCAGAAGTAGCATCTGATCCTTCTTCATCTTCAGAAGACTAGTGCCACTAGTGTCTCAAAACATTGTTGAGGAATACTGTTTGGCCAATCAAGCTTGTGTAGTTCGGACAGATCTTGTCCAGATGACATAGCAACTCGAAATGCAGCCCAGTAAAAGTTGTCTTCATTTTTGGCATCATGTCTCTATGTCTCTTGTTCTTGGACTTATAACTATCTTATATTCTTGCTTTGGTTACACTACCATGAACAATAATACACTGCATGTACATAAAATTTGTTAAAGAGTGAACATGTGATAAGTAGCTACTAAGCTTATGCTCAGTCTAAGCACTTCTACTATTAAGTGAGGATGCCTCTAGCAGATAAATATAGTTAGGTGTTTCAAGTGCCTATATGTCACCATAATACTGATTTATTAGCTATGTCATGATCAAATGCTTATTATTCTAAAATTGAGCCACAACTTACCTTGTAGCTGTAACAGATAGTGCATATGCAAATGTTAGCAATCTAAACATGCACTGACTATATGCGTGTCTCAACTTGCAGGTTTTTGCCGCCACTCCCTACCTCGCCCTGCCACCTGGTTCCACCTTGCCCTCTTGCCGCCCCACAAATTCGAGTTGCCGTGTTTTTGCAAGGTATAAGATGTGCATGTGGTTGTTGGCCATCGTGTTGTTTGTTTGGTGTGGATGTGGTTGTTGGCCATCATGCCGTTGTATTTGTTGTAGGTTTTGGAAGCCTCCCCGTGCAATGGAGGTGCTGCCGAAATTTAGATTTGACACTACTATGTTCCTTTTATTGCAGAAGAGGCTATTGCAATGTCCTCGACTCGTCACTTTGCAGGACAGCAAGGTGAGGCATACAAGACCCTTCTTTCCATATCATGTTCGTATATCACGTAACCTAGCTAGGCGTCTCCCGTTCGAAAGAGATATGGTTGAAAATATGCAGATCTTTGCATATCTATAACCGTATCTATTTTGAATTATCCACGTTTTTGGGACAGCCCGAGGATGTGTAGATGCGGTTAGTTTCTATGCTCTACTCTGATCTGTGATAGTGTTTCAGTAGCATCTCCCTATTGTTCTCCGGATACACAATCTCCCTTCCAGGACGTGTATTTGGAGAATAGCGGGGAGGTGCTGCCGAAATTCTGTCTCGGATAGGAGTAGAGATGGAAACTAACCCCATCTATACATCCTCGGGTGGGATTAGGACCTATCTTCACCTATTAGATAGTATAGGAACATGTAGATGCAACATGATTTTTATATTACTCGCTGATATGCTAGAGGATGGATGACCGTGAGTGGATGTACACGGGCCACTTTAGTCAGACTTTGTTGATCGAAGAATGGATTGACAAGATCGATGCTTTCTTGGAACGGGCATTTGCAAGGGTTAAAGGAGCTAGTGTGACTTGGTGTCCCTACAGCAAATGTGCAAACATGTGTCGGCAAACCAAGCTGGTCATGGGTAAACATCTTTGCAAGAATGGATTTACGGCAGACTATACCAGGTGGATCTACCATGGTGAAGCCGATCGTGGGAGAGACGAGGTCGTGAGACAACGCATCGAGGAATATGATGGGGATGCCGAGGTAGGAGACATGTTAAATGACTATCATGAAGCACACTTCGATGAAGGACATAGGGAGGAGGAGCCAGAGGCTATCGCAAAGGCGTATTATGACATGTTGTCTGCGGCACAGCTGCCCCTTCATGGGTATTCCAAGGTTTCTCAATTGGATGTCATTGCACGCCTAATGGCCGTGAAGTCCCAGTTTAACTTGAGTCGAGACGCCTTCGATGTTATGCTCACAGTTGTTGGTAGCCTACTCTCGGATGGTCACATCTTGCCAAAGAGCATGTATGAGGCACAGAAACTCCTTCGTGCACTTAAGATGCCATACTAGCATATACATGCTTGTCCGAAGGGGTGCATCTTATTTAGGAAAGAGTATGCGGAAGAAAAGTACTATGTGAAGTGCGAATCGTCTAGGTTCCTAGAGGTAGACTCTGGTGATGGTCAGAAGAGGTAGCTCACAATCCCCGTGAAGATCCTACGGTACCTTCCTTTCATACCAAGGATCCAACAGCTTTACATGACTGAGGAATCCGTGAAACAGATGACATGGCACAAAAACGGACATCGATACAATCTTGAGAAGATCACCCATTCGATGGTGAAGCCTGGACAAGGTTTGATGAGATTCACTGTGAGAAAGCTCTAGAGGCTCGTAATGTACGTGTTGCACTGGCAACAGATGGGTTCAATCCTTATGGAATGGCGGCTACCCCGTACACCTATTGGCCCATGTTCGTTATCCCCCTCAATCTCCCTCTTGGCGTCCTCTTTCAATGACAGAACATATTCTTGTCGTTGATAATTCTAGAACACCCGGGGAATAATATGAGTGTGTACATGGAGCCTCTGATTGATGATTTGGTCCGTGCTTGGGAGGAAGGGGTATGGACATACAACCGAGCTACAAAGACAAACTTTAATATGCACGTTTGGTACTAGTACTCCCTACATGACTTGCTGGCATATGGGATTTTCTGCTACTAGTGTGTTCATGGGAGGATCCCATGCCCGGTATGCAAGGCTTCTTTGATGTTCATTTGGTTGACGAAGGGTGGCAAGTATTCTTCGTTCGACAAACATCGATAATTCCTCCCTCCTAACCATCCATTCAGACTAGACATCAAGAACTTTACGAAAGATGTCATAGTTAAAGACCCTGCACCGCAGATGATGACAGGAGCCGCAGTTCATGCTCAGTTAGACGCTCTCGAGGTCAATAAACAAGAAGGTGGTTTTGTGGGATATGGCGAGCAACATGCCTGGACTCAGAAGTCGTGCTTGTGGAACCTCCCCTATTTTGATGATCTTCTTCTTCCACATAACATTGATGTAATGCACATTGAAAAGAATATCACCGAGGCAATTTTTGGTACAATCATGGACATTCCTGATAAGACAAAGGATAATGTTAAGGCTAGAGTGGATCAAGCGAGGTTATGCGACAGACCAAAGCTGAACATGGCGCCTCCCAGAGCCGGCAAGTCATGGAGAAATCCTAAGGCTGATTTTGTCCTAACGAGGGCCCAAAGGAGGGAGGTACTAGAATGGTTCCAAATGTTAATGTTCCCTGATGGGTATACAGCGAATCTAAAGAGGGGAGTGAACTTAGCTACTATGCGAATCAACGAGCTCAAGAGTCATGATTACCACATATGGCTTGAGCGCCTACTTCTGGTGATGGTTTGAGGCTATGTCCCTGAGCATGTCTGGTGGGTGCTAGCGGAGTTGAGCAATTTCTTCCGCCGGCTATGTGCCAAGGAGTTATCTCATACCATGGTTGCAGAAATGGAAAGAATGGTGCCTGTGTTGCTCTGTAAGTTGGAGATGATTTTTCCACCCGGCTTCTTCAATCCGATGCAGCATATGATTCTGCACCTCCCGTATGAAGCATGAATGGGGGGGCCTATGCAAGGCTATTGGTGCTATTCAATTGAGAGATGTCAAAAGGTTCTTCGAACTAAATGTAAAAATAAATGCAAAATTGAAGCATCCATTGCAGAGGCATACATTCTGGAGGAGGTGTCAAACTTCACAACAAAATACTATGCTGACAATCTTCCTAGCGTGCATAATCCACCCCCTCGTTACAATGCCGGCGAAGATGAATCGATCCTTAGCATTTTCCGAGGGCAACTCGGAAGTGCAAGTGGTGAGACCCACAAGACCTTGAAACATGAAGAGTGGCGCACTATCATGCTGTATGTGTTGACCAACCTATCCGAAGTGGAGTCGTACATGCTGTAAGTTCTCAACAAACTTGTTCTCAAGTAGTCACTATTCTGTGTCCAACTCCCATGTTTCTTGTTGGTACAGGAAATTTCATCGTCAATTCTGGCGTGAATCAAGGGAACCTACCCTACAGGAAGCTGAGACCCTTCTTAGAGAGGGTGCGGGAAATGGAATGCCCGATTTCATTTCTTTGTTCAAACAGAAGGTACAGTCCAATTTAGCTCGTACTTAGTTTAACATTACAAGTTGCTCGTACATGCGAATAATATAATGAACCGCCCTGCTTGAACTTACAGGGCCAAACTGATGTGTCTATGAGTGCCGAGTTGAGACAGGTTGCCGATGGCTGTGCCTATAGGGTCAAGTTGTTTACCGGTTATGATGTGAATGGCTATCGCTTTCACACAACAAGCCACGAGCAGAGTCGGCTCAATCAAAGAACCACAAATACTGGAGTTTTTACGCTAGGCTTTGATGGGGTCGAGTACTATGGAAGAATTGAAGAAATATACGAACTCATGTTTCATGGTTGCAAACCTCTTAATCCAGTCATATTCAAATGCCATTTGTTTGATCCATCAGTAGTGAGATGGACCCCTAATCTTGGGCTAGTCGAAATTCGATAATCATCCGTCTTACCAGGAGACAATGTCTATATTGTGGCTCAACAGGCCATGCAAGTTTATTATCTCTCATACCCGTGCTAAACTGACGACCATCTTAAGGGTTGAGATGTTGTGTACAAGGTATCGCCACATGGTAAACTACCTGTACCAAACAATGAAGATTACAACATAGACCCCAACACATATGATGGAGAGTTCTTCCAAGAAGATGGGATCGAAGGGAGTTTTGAGATAGACTTAACCGAAGCGATCGGAATGGAAGTAGACAATGAAAGGGTTGCTGACGAGGACGCTGGAGATGAGGTTCAGAATGTGAAGGACTTAGAATTACTTCAGCGATTACATTTAGGCAATGACAGTGATGACGACATTCCTGATCATGATGATTATATCGACACGCGTGATAGTGATGATGAGACTTATGATCCAACTAATCCCGATCAAGATGATTATTTCTAATACATGTGAGTCATACTAATTTATTTATTATTTGTCATATCTTTCTAAGTATGTTTTGTTTATCTATGCTGATTGGTTTACTCTTTTTAATTGTAGGTGATTGAACAATGGTGGGTGGTACGAGGAAGATCACGGCGCTTTACAAAAAGATCAGAGCTTCAGGGTCAGCTTCAGGGAGGGGTCGAGGCAAGGGTGGAGGGAAGGGTAAAGGGAAGGGCAAGAGGAAGGGTAAAGGGGTGAGGCCCCTATCGCCTGCAGCTCCCTCATCGTCGTCTGAGGAGGTACCTTCTGCCCATGCCTCTGGTGAAGAGGAGGAGGTACCTTCCGTGCACGCCTCTGGTGACGAGGAGGTACAGGAGGAGCAGGAGCAGGTGGAGGAGGCAGTGGGTTCCCAGGTCTGGTTGCGAGGTCCCTCGACCCTCCCGAGGCGACCGATACCTCTTGAGAGGCGCCCGATGATTCGACCCTCTGGGAAAAAGTAACTTTATATGTTCTCAATAATTTTTCATTTGATATGTTGAAAATTACAATGGAAACTAATATTTTATCTTAATCACTTGGGAAGGGGTTGGATTAAGGTCAGTGGGGGTGATCACAACCGCAAGGTCAACGGCATCCTTGGCCTTTTGTGCAGGCTACACTTCCCTGGCTTAGTGCAGTTCCACGAAGAGCTACAGCCGACCTACACATGGGACCACTACGTCACCGCCCTCGACGCCGCTGATCGTGACGGCAGGGTATTCCCCAACAAGGTGGAGCAGGTGAAGGGCGAGCTGTGGGTAAGTTTTCCTCACACTACATTGCTCAATATATCACATTCACTAGACATTCTTAAAGTAATGATTGTATACATCGTGTCTATATGCAAGACTTCTACAGATGCCAGGAGGGGTACGAGGCCAAGGCGGCCTCCATCTCTGAAGAAGCCGCCAAGAAGCTCGTGAAGGACATGCACTACGAGGCGCGCGTCCAGGCCATCATTGACTACTATGCTCAACACAGAAGGATGAAGGTTTAAAAAGAAGAGGCAAGAACAATGAACCTGACCCGGGAACAATTCTTGTAGGTAAATATAGAACATTAATACTTACTTTTTATGAGATTAATTACGCTTAATTTCATTTTTCATATGTCATACACTTGATCACGTAGGTGCCTCCGTACTGGTGCGCCCAACATACCCAGTGCTGGGAATACATGGTGGACAAGTGGTTGGAGCCCGGGTGGGTGGAGACGCACACCGCTTGCCAAGAGCGGCATTTGTTGATGCCACGTGCATCACACCATCAAGGTAGCCTGAGCCTCGACGAATACAGGGAAAAATGGGTACGCGAATTCATTTCTTTATTCTAACACTCAATTCTGCATAATTTCTAATCATTTTGCATTTTTGCCGCAGTCGTCGTCACATGATGGCCAGCCTTGCTCCCAGTTGAAGGCATGGGTTCTGTGCAAAAAGGGCAAGGCGACGGCAAACATCGACTTCAACCCGGAGGACCCGCCCGAGGCATACAGCGATCCCAGCATCCACAGCCGCGTCAGTGAGTACACAGCGATGGCAAGGCAGGTTCATGGGCCATAGTTCGATCCGAGCACCTAGGATCTTGATGGAGAAATCGTGATGAGGGTGGGAGGAGGCAAGAAGCATGGCCGATACTGGATTGGCGACAGTACACTCGACATGGCCTCTACTCCCACTCTCTCCCAGATCCGAGCAAGAAGCACGAGCTCGAGCCCGGCAATACGCCCACAGCCAACCGCTACACAGTTCCAGATGGAGGCTCTCCAGGTTATTTCTATTTTATTCATCGTTCGTTGATTGTTACGTACTTTAGCTTTGCATTGTAACATTGGGATGAAATGTTATAGGCCTGGGTGGAAGCAGAAACGAAGCAACAAGAGGAGATGGAGGCGAGGATGGAGGAGAGGATTCAGCAGAGGATAGAGGCCGAGCGGCAGAGGATGGAGGAAGAAAATCAGTTGAGGATGGACCAAATGTTCCAATACATGCAGAATTTTGCATCAGGTATGGGTCAACCGTTGCCACCGCCACCGATGCTATTCCCTTTACCTCAGCCATCCACAACTACTCTTGTGAGTCACTTGACACCTTATACTACAGATTGAATGTTTGTTGTGGTTGGTCTCAATGTTTCATTTGACGCTTGCACCTGCGCTATGTTTCGGGCTCTTGTCAAATCCTCGCTTGCACCTGCGATATGTTTGTTAGCAAAAATAATTGGACTTGGAAGGCATTTTGATTTGCATGGACATGCTCTCCTCTATTCCCACTCTTCCCACTTTTCATGGACCAGCTAGTATTTTACTGCTTTTCATGGACCAGCTAGCTAGCTACTCGCTGGTGGACCAGCTAGCTACTGCATTACATCTGCAAGTATTTTACTGCTTTTCTTGATATAAATCTGCAAGTATTTTACTGCTTTTCATGGACCAGCTAGCTAGCTACTCGCTGGTGGATGCAAGTAGATTTGTTTTTTTGATATAAATTGCTCGAAATTAACAAGTTGTGCTTAACACCATGTTGCAACTGGCAGCAGCACGTAGCCTGTTATGTGCTTAACACCATGTTGCAACTGGCAGCAGCACGTAGATATGTGGATGCTTGCTAATTCCCTTATTTTTAACATGCAAGTAGCCTGCTGTGTGCATAGCACGAATTTAAGTGTTGCATTAGTGTTGAATGTTGTGATTACAAATACAGTATGATGTAGATGCACACCTTTCGATACTGAAATTCACTTTGCAATATGAAGTCTAACACTATTAAAAAAGAAGCTAACACTGTTTCGAATACTTCTCTTTTATGTAGAATCAATCGGCGGCATCAAATAATCAGTCTCAAGATCCGGATTTGTCGCAGAGGTTCCAAGGGCCTCCGCAGTGATTGCATTTGCATTTGTGGCTTATTGTGACTTAGTTGTGACTTGTGATGATGGTTTATTGTAAATTGTGATGATGGTTTATTGTGACTTGTGATGATGGTTTATTGTGAATTATGATGATGGTTTATTATACCAGTGACATATAATTATGCCTGTGATGATGTTTTGTTGTGAATTGTCATGGTTTTTTGTGAATTGAGAGGGGTCCGTTATATGTGACATATTGGTAAAAAAAGGGCGTCTTGGTCGCTTTGCCGAGTGTAACACTCGGCAAAGAGAGGAGTTGCCGAGTGTCAAGGCAAAACACTCGACAAAGAGACCATTTTATGTTATCTAGGAACCCTCTTTGTCGAGTGTTTTGTTTTTGCCGAGTGTATTATAATGGACACTCGACAAAGTGACCATAAATCTGTTTGTTGCGCGGTTGTTTGCCGAGTGTTATGACCCTGACACTCGGCAAAGTTTAGAAACTTTGCTGAGTGTTTTGGGCTGGACACTCGGTAAAGTTTAGAAACTTTGCCGAGTGTTTTGGTCTTGACACTAGGCAAAGTTGAGAAACTTTATCGAGTATTTTGGTCTTGATACTCGGCAACCTTGAGAAACTTTGCCGAGTGTTTTTCCGTCATGCACTCGGCAAAATCGCCGTCACCGTGCCATCCCGTCGCCATTTTTTTGCCGAGAGTTTATTTTTGCTGAGTGTTTATTGACACTCGGCAAACTACTGTTTGCCGATAAATTAATGCTGTGTGTTATATGCCAAGTGTTACACTCGGCAAAGCATTTGCCGAGTGTTTTTGGGCCTTTGCCGAGTGCCCCTGACACTCGGCAAACCTACTGTATCCCGTAGTGATGGCTGCATCTCCGTCATCGCCCTACTGCGTCATTGCATGCTCCTACCAAGGGGAAGCTGAAAACCCGCTACTACGGGCCGTACTACATCATCGAGCTCATCAATCCGGTGGCCATCCGCCTTGATCTCCCGCCCCATGCCCGCCTACATGACGTCTTCCATGTGGGGTTCCTCAAGCCGTTCGTGGGCACTCCTCCAACTGCCCCACCGCCACTTCCAGCCCTGCACCATGGCGCGGCTGTGCCAGAACCAGACCACGCCATCCGCACCAGGCTTGCCCGCGGCGTTCGTCAAGTGCTCATCCAGTGGAAGAACGAGTCGGCTTCCTCGACTACTTGGGAAGACGTGGAGTCATTCCAAGATCGTTACCCAGCCTTCCAGCTCGAGGACGAGCTGCTAGTCGAGGGGGGGAGATGTTATGTGGAGGCGCCATTACTCCCGCAGGCAGCACAAGACTAGGAACATTGATGGCTCCAGCAAGTCTTAGACGCATGGTGATCGCGCCCAAATGGCGCCCAGCAGCAGACCGGGGATAGCAGCATGCAAGGAAGGCTAAGTTTAGGGGATTTATGGCTTTCAATTCCTGTTATTTAGTTGGCCTCAGTGTCTATATATTGGTTGTACTCAGACCTCTTTGAATCAAGCAATGACAAGCAATTTCCCTAATCTACCTATTCTATAATCTACCTATTCTATCTTAATCTCACCCTTTCACCATTGAGGGTCCGGGGAAGAACCCCAGCGCCAGTACCAACTCTGGCTACGAACTCCGTAGCCGCGGTCCAGCAGTCTTGGGCATCAACGCCCTTGACAACCGCATATATGTTTCAACTTTCAATTTTCATCTTCTTAGGGACGATGGATTCCTTTTTACCGGTGCTACTAATCAACATAACTGGGTGTCAGTAGAGGAGTTCTATAAGGGAGACGGCAAATCCACTGCATGTAATGGCAGCAAGGTCATCTTCAATGTACTTGTATCATTCATCAATTCATAGGGCCTTTATTCTGCTGTCTCTAACTAATCTTATTTAAAGCTGGTATATTTATCGTATCATGCTCTGTCTCTCCCTTGGAAAACAAATATTATTGCTGCGATATGTCAATATGTACTTACAATATCATATTTCCTTCTCAGGTTCCTCAAGTTAACGATAATAAGGTTTCTTTTGAAGGTTACTGTGGAATATGTTGGTAAATTGCTAGATGGCCAAATTGTTGACCCAATGGCCATTCGTACTTGAGACAAGTAATGTACTACAGATATCTGTTTCTGTAGATACAGAAAATTAGTTAAAACAAAACACAAGAACACATCTCTGTTTAGCAGATCGATACTCCCTAATCCAACCATAGCATTCACCAATCCAATCTGCCTGTCTGATTTAGCATATCAATACTCACTAATCCAAACATAGCATTCAGTGTTTGATTTTTGTCTGTCTGTTTTAGCAAACCAACCATAGAATTCACCAATCCAAAGCCAGGGCCAGGGGGCCACGGGCATACACAGATAGCAGTATATGAGAAAAATAGTGGTGGTGTTTCTGGACGCACTACGATGACGACGGAGCTGGTGGAGAAGGTCGCCGGGGACAGGATGACGAGGGTGTTGGTAACGGATTGATCGGATCCAGAGGAGGAGATGGTGATGGCAGCGGCGGCGGCGCACTGGCCGCGTGGGGAACGGAAGTAGTAGGGGATGGTTGGTGCCATGGTGGAGATGGGTGACGGCAGGGGTAGGCGTGTGCCATGGTGGAGTATTTATAGAATCTGGGATTGGGACGGGAGGAGCAGGATCCCGACCGCGCGCGCGCCCGCGCTATTCTCCCGCCAACAAGCGCCGGCGGCGGTGATGAAATTTTGGATCCTCGAACTCCAAGAGAGGAGAGCCGCCAGAGTGGCCGGGTTGTGAAGCGCACGTGGGCCGTGGCAAAGGCTAAAAAAAACAGGAAAGGGGAGAGGGCGGCGGTGTCCACTTTCTTTAGGTGACAGGCACTCTGTTCGCTTGTTGGTTTCAGCCAGCTCAAACCAGCCAGCCAACAGTATTTTTCTCTCACAACAAATCAGCACCAGCCAGCCCAAACCAGTCCAGAAATCAACCAGCGAACAGGCCGAGGGAGGGGAGAATAAAACATATTTGACACCTTATTAGTCTACTAGTCATTAATTTAAAAAATGCTAAAAAGCATGTTCATGTCTACTTTCTGAGTAAAATTAAATTTCTGGGAGCACGGCTATGTTTCTATCCGAAGAGAGGATTTCACTAATGTATTTGTGACGTGTTAGCCATTTTCTATATGAGCAAAATTCTTTTTATCAATCACTAGCTACACGTTTCACTTTTTTCCGTTAAGAATCTTCGTATTACGACCATATTTCCTTCATAAACAATTCTTGACCCCAATATAATTTCACTAATGGCACTCGGAGGATGAGAACCTCCGGCTCATGCGGGTGTGTGATTCAATAATGACTAAGGCATACCTTAAGCACCATGGCTAGGTCATGGCGGATCCATGGAGCGTGAGCTAAAGGGGTTGATGGAGACCGCCTTGTTGTCGGACCGTCACAGGGGCAGGAGCTACAAAAAGCTATGTCATCGATGGCAAAGTCAACACCATCTTCGGCGTGCGGGGTGGCATGGGCGTTTATGGCCGTGACGTCAGAGTCTGAGGTGTCATTTGTGGAGTGGGAACGTGGCCTAAGGCTCCTAGAGTCTTGGGCTTGAGGGCGATGCCAGGACCACCGCCTTTTGGGGCGTAGGGTGGTCGTCCATGCAGGAGTTGGGTCAAGACACGGTGGAGTCCTCAACCGCCGAGGTAAGGTAAGGGCAGTGATGGCGGACTTAGGGTTAGGGTTGCCCGACAGTGTCTTGGATGGAGACCGAAGAGGACATGTGATGATGGTTGCGGCTGCCTCCGTGTCGGATGCCTCGGACACCGACCCCGAGGTTGGCATGGCGACTAGGCCTTTGGTGCCACACAAGTGGGCGGGAAGATAGCGAACCAAAGGGAGAGGATAAAGAAGACGAAAGGTTTGAAGATGGGAGAGACGAAGGATCGAGGCAGTGGCTACAAAACTATGCGACTTGAGTAGCTACTGCACCAACATCGATAATTTTTCCAGATCCGTGGACATGAGCACAAATGTGCGATCATGATCCCCGGCTTTTATGTCTTTTTTACGTTACAAACGGGACACGACTATGTATTATATGTGTTTTCTTGAGAGCCACTTGTGATATGTTTTTTTGATACGTGTTTTGTTATAGCTAACACCTCACAAATGCATTTTAACTGCACATGTCGCTAATATTGTATCAGAGAGAGACGCACATTGTTGTTCCATCTTTGATATTGTGGCTTCTTTGTGCTATTCTCACATAGTGTTTGGTTTCAGTTCCTTTTAGACCTCTGTACTAAGTTGCATTTAATCTATAAAAAAAGAAGTGTCAAAATATATAAACAAGCTCTACATATCATACTTACTAAAAAAAGTGTCAAGGCTACAGTCCAAACAACAATTTTTTTTCCAAAAAATTGAAGGTGCCTCAGATTTGCTTTACTCATAGACCAGACCCTATATCTGGTAAAAGTTTTGGCATTGACCCATCACGACAAATATTTTGATCGGTCGGTTTGGGTATGATCCAAAACAAAAATACTATACCCCAAGCGAATGTCCCTCCTTGCCAACCAGGAGTATTCGGGCACCCCTTCCGAGCACTTAGATTCAAAAAAGTGTTTGATCCAACACCAGTTTTCACAACTCTGAAGTCCACTTTCTACGGTTATCTCTAAATAAAATCAATTCACCGAGCTGTGCTAAGTCAAGCTTTTTTAAGTTTCATAGAGTTTATAGGAAAGAGCATTAAAATTTCTGGCACCAAATAAATATCATTAGATACACTATGAAAAAAAGTAATTTTTTTATAATATATTCATTTAATATCATAAATGTTCTTGTATTTTTCTATAAATTTAATTAAACTTGAAAATGTTTGACTTCAGATAACTCTAAAAATTAATTTATTTAGAGATAGATAGAGTATACAGAATCAATTATTATGGTTCAGCTTAATTGCATAATGTAACAGTTTCAATAAACTATTAAGTTTCTAATAACACGTTCCTCCTAAAAGAGAAATAATTTTTAACAGTACTTTATCTGTTTCAAATAATAAGTAATTAGTTCTATCTAAGTCAGACTTCTATAGCTTTGATTAAGTTGATAGCAAATCAAAAGAGAAATATTTTTCTGGTCAAAATTAGATAACTTTGACTTAGGATAAAACTAAAATAACTTATAATTCAAAACGGATGAAGTATTAATCTAATGAGCTCTTAGAATCCATTGTTTTACAATTATTATGAAAGTACCACTATTTAGAAAATTTACATTTAAAAAAGATCAGAGAACCACAAAGATCACACTCTTTTAATATTTTTGTAGTTTGTAAGGATAAATTAATTTTTAAGAGGTTAAGTTCCTTTAAGGAGAATTTCATGTGATAATTATTTGCGGAAGGGAGACCGAGCCACTCTTCTTTCCGTGGAAAAATGACAACTGTTTGGTGGTGCGGAAAAAGGTCTTTTCCACTGTACTAAAATTAATTTTCCATCTACTCCATTATTCTAATTAGATACATATACAGTATATTTTTTTTGGCGGCAACATCAGCGGAGTTTCCCGCGAAAAATAATTGTGGGTTGTTTTGGCTTCCTTCTTCTATTCCCCATTTTCTTCGCGTTTCCCCTGTTCATTCGCTGCTTCCCAATCCGAGATAGTGGAAAGGAGAGGCCTCACTTCCAATCCCGCCGCCGAGCGGTGAGGCGGTCCCCGTCTCCTGGTTCTTATCGCCGCCGTGAGCTATGTCGGCGCCGGCAGAGGAGTTGGAGGCGTCACCCCGTCCTCCTCCGCAAACCAAGCGAAGGGTCACGATCAGTTCGCTCCCTCCAATCGCAGTTTCCCCTCCGGCCGATACGCTCAAGGTCGCCATGACCTTCTGGGGTACTACTCAGCTAAGGCGCTCATCTTCCATCACCGCTCCAGTCTCTAGCTCCCAACATTTTGCTTCATGATTCCTGCAACCAATCTTGCTAATTGATCTTAATTTGCTTTGGATTTGATTTTTGCCGCTGTCCTTGGCCGCAGGAGTGGAAGTGAAGCCCGGCGAGCCGTACATCCACCAGCCCTGCCCCGGCCGCCGCTTCCGAATCACCCAGGTGGACCGTCTCTTTCGCTCATGGCCTCTTTGGGTTTCTCTAGGCCCCTTCACTTAGGTTGCATATCTCCTTTTATTTTTGTACAACGATGCTTGCAGAAGCTCTACCATGTTGTTGCACGCACAGATGGAGAAGAAACCCGTGTTTTTAATTGGGTCCACACTGCACGCCGAAGTAATCTGTCTTTTTTTTAGTAGTTAGCTGTGCTCACATTTTGATTTGTAACAACTGGAGATAAAAGCGGCACATCTAGTCAACAGAGGAAAATTATTTTCCTTGTAAGGAAAAAAATCATTTTAGTTGCACAGATTTTAGATTTTACTCCTTGATTGTCTGCTACAACCAGCTGTTGGAATGACAGCTAGTTAGTATCTCTCACTTGTAAGCCACCACATGGTTGTCACCATATTAATAATTTGTAAGCACGTGTCGCATTAATGTGTTTATATGATTTTGCAAATTAATCACATCAGTCATTAATCAAAGCATTGATCATTATTAGACTTCCTTCAGCGGATCTTCAGTACGAAGTGTGAGCACATCGATCCTCAGATTCAGTTTTCCACAAAGTCATTGCTTCGAGTTCTATCACATTGTTTAGGATATGTGTTCTGTACTATAATTTGCAATTTGAAATTATACATACTCCGAATAGTGTCTGAATTAAAATTTTGGAACACATTGGACGGGCCTGGTGCAAGCGGTAGAGTCTTACCGCCTGTGACCGGAAGATCCCGGGTTCGAGTCGCGGTCTCCTCGCATTGCACAGGCGAGGGTAAGGCTTGCCACTGACACCCTTCCCCAGACCCCGCACAGAGCGGGAGCTCTCTGCACTGGGTACGCCCTTTTATTGGAGCGAAGTTAAGTCTTACATTCCTTAAATTTGCAACCGGCTAGATAATATTTTACAAACCACATAGGCTATCAAATTTAATTTTGAAAGCATATTAGACTTTCCTACATAATAATAATTTTATATCTGTATTGACTCAATTATAAACTTTTTTTGCTTTCTGTTGTTACATGGTGTGATTTCACTCATTTATTTAATAATGTCCTTGAAAAATTTGACATGTATAGACATTTCTTCACAATAATAATAATTCCTCTAAAGATATAGAGTGACAGTCATTACATTTACTGATTATTTCTATGGGATCCTTTCCCATTAACATGCAACGAAGGTGCAGTGACTGCAATGACCTTTAGAAGGTCAAAACAATATCTTATCCCCTTTAAAATAATAGCAGATCCTAGCCATTCGATCAAAGGAAACCAATGTCTCCTATGAAAGTGGCATACCTTAAAATCTCCCTTCGCTAAAACTTGAAAGCTTCTTGTTTATCCATATTTTCAAGCATGCCATAACATATACCAAAATCAGTGTATTTCTAGTGCTTGTGGAAACATATATTTCTTGTAAAATCAGTCACAGTGCTCCATTCCAGAAATATTTTCTCCCCATACCTTGAAAGCATGTCACAATATATACCAAAATCTTATTGTCGTCTGTAATTTCTCAAACCACACCGATAACTAGGTTGGCAGTGCAAAATCTGGTCTTTGTTGTTGATCAATTTGTTCATAGGAATTACTCTTCAACCTCCCCCTAAGTTATGCACTTGTGCCTCACACTTAAAATCTTTAGGTAGTGGGTGCAATCATAGTTTCTTTTTATTTGTATATGCTTGATATGTGAAACTTAGCTAGTTCTGTTGTGCAATCGTAATTTCTTTTATTTTGTTCATTGCAAATCTTTAGCTAGTTCTATTGTACAATCGTAACTTCTCTTAGTTGCATTTTTGCATAATTGAAATTTTCTCGTCATCTGCAACTCTAATGTTGGGAAAAAATACACGGAACGGATTTGGTGCAGTGCTTGAGTATCATGTGAGTACACTGCCAGCTTAACAATGTCCTATAAAAGACTACAAAAATTAATGGCCTGTTTGGATTATGAGGATCTAGGTTCTAGATAGTGATTAAGAGAATCTGGATTCTGGATAAAGAATGAGATCTGTTTCGATCCTAGATTATTAATAGAGATACTAGTTGGTTGGATTTGTTATCTCCAAATAACAGGGTTGTGGTGGATAGTTGGATTATGAGAATCTAGTGGTTGGATTATATAAAAAAATCCCCTAGAATCCACCTGTTTGGATCTTATTCTTGTAATTTTTAGGAGATCCAGACAGGCAATAAAGGTTACTATCCTTTCCCATTGATCATTATAAATACAGTCACACATTTTATTATAATAATCTCTTCCCTGATTCCCTGTCATTATGCATGGAAATGTAGTAGTTTAGTGCTTCTATCTGAATACTAGAACCCTTGCTTAAATTCTCTTCACTATTTAAAGCATGATTTCATTTTGGTGATCTACTTTTCAGGCGTTGCTAGGTAGTTATGCTGATGTTGGCTGGAGCATACTGGAGTGTAATGTTGGCAATATGAATCCTGTGAGGATCTGTGCGTTGAACCCAACGAACCACATTTGCGACCTCGAGATGGAATACGAGGAGAGAGAAAGTGTCTTCCTCTCAGTTTCTGGGAGTAGCTCTATTCACTTGTTAGGAAGAATTTACAATCATTCTGCCAGTGATGATCAAGCCCACACTAGTAATAAACTTGCTAGTAAAACAGAAAGTCCTGCATGCTTGAAGAGAAAGCATCAAGGCAATGAGGCTAATGGAAATAAAGAGCCTTCTCTCAAGGAGCCTAATGTTACTAAGGCTGATGGCAAGAATGATGCCTCCTCGAAAGAGCCTCTAATTAGTGAGGCTGGTAGCAAGAATGTTGCCTCTCCAAAGCAGCCTATAGTTGGTGAACATGATTACAGTGATGACCACCTACCTATCAGCGTTGCTTATGAGAAGAGAATGGCTACCAGAAAGTATTTAATTTTGAACTCAGTGTATTAGATTTTTTTCAGTTATCTTATTTAATTACAGCCTACATTTGTTCTTCTTGCTTGAAATTTAGTAGCTCTTTTCTGTGTTAAGTGGTCAAAATCACTGCCAAACTGAAAGTATCTCTTGCTCTGTTTTAGATAATACAAAGCTTCTTGTGCTCAACAGGGAGTCCAGTGTAGTGCATACTGTGCCAATTCAAGATCATGAGACCACACAAGACATTGTTACTAAGGCTGATGACAAGAATGATGCTTCCCCAGAAGAGCCTATAATTAGTGAGGCTAGTGGCAAGAATGCTGCTTCTGCAAAGCAGCCTGTAGTAGGTGAAGATGACGACAATGATGACCACCTACCTGTCCTTGTTGCTCATAAGAAGAGAATGGCTACCACAAAGTATTTAATTTTGAGCTCAGTGTATTAGATTTTTTTCAGTTATCTTATTTAATTCCAACCTACATTTGTTCTTCTTGCTTGAAATTTTTTTAGCCCTTTTCTGTGTACTGAAGCACTATTTTCTTCTAGCAGGAGGAAGTACAAAAGTCCAGGGATGGGGAAAATATTAAGTGATAACAATAATGATCATAAAATCATGTAAGTATATGTTCTAAAATACTTTAAATTTAAGTCACTTCTATTATTTATTCTTTGTAGAACAACATTTGCCTAAATGTTGTGGTACATTTGATGATTATTGCAAAGTATATCTTGCTCTGTTTTAGATAATACAAAGGTTCTTATGCTCAACAGGGACTCCAACGTAATGCATATGATGCCTACTCAAGATCATGAGGTTACACAAGACAATATTTCTCAATTTGTTGGTGCTACAGGTCAATCAACCAGGTAAATTATGTTATTAAATGGAACCGGTAACCTCATCTTGCTAAATTACATTGATTCCTAATTATGTATGTGGACAGCATATATGTTTCAACTTTCAATTTTCATCTTCTTAGGGATGATGGATTCCTTTTTACCAGTGCTACTAATCAACATAACTGGGTGTCAGTAGAGGAGTTTTATAAGGGAGACGGCAAATCCACTGCATCTAATGGCAGCAAGGTCATCTTCAATGTACTTTTATCATTCATCAATTCATAGGGCCTTTATTCTGCTCTGTCTCTAACTAATCTTATTTAAAACTGGTATATTTATCGTATCATGCTCTGTCTCTCCCTTGGAAAACAAATATTATTGCTGCGATGTGTCAATATGTACTTGCAATATCATATTTCCTTCTCAGGTTACTCAAGTTAACGATAATAAGGTTTCTTTTGCAGGTTACTGTGGAATATGTTGGTAAATTGCTAGATGGCCAAATTGTTGACCCAATGGCCATTCGTAAATTCAAGCTTGGTAAATGAATTGAAAAGGCTCAAATTTTTCCCCCATACATGGAATCCACAGATTCTCACAATACTTTTCCCTTTTTGGCTCCAGGTGCTGGAGAAGTGATTCCTGGATGGGATGCCGGGATTTCTGGTTACCATCGTTACTATAAACCTCAGGTCTCATCCTTTCAAAATGATTTGTTCTGAATATATCTTTATTATGTGCCATGTAGGTATGCGTGTTGGTTCCAAAAGGAAAGTGACCATACCTCCGGCTCTGGGGTGAGTGCATTATTCCCCTCCATCTTCGATTTCACTGGTGCATGTCACAATATGTGAACATTTGTTGGAGAACATTAATTGCCTTCTTTTTTTTCAGCCATGGGAACCGAGCAGTAGGAATGATACCACCAAACTCATGGCTTGTCTATGAATTTGAGCTAAAGAAAGTGAGGCGAACCAAAAAGGCGTCTCAGGTCTCTAAGAACCCAAGCTAGATGATGACGGCAGCGAAGCTTCTTTTATTTTGCTTTCAGCACAGAAGTCTCGGAAGCATGTAGCGATCTTTTATGGATCTTAATTATCTAGCCCGCTGCATATGTTTTAGCAGTGAAGGCGGATGGTGCTCCGCCTGAACCGCATGTGTATATAACAGCCACACTAGTGAGCGCAGTGCTGAACATTTGCCTGCTATGCTCAAACTCGAAACTGTCACCTACTTAGACCTTCAGCCTCGTAGAAAAGTCCTTCTGTGACTTTGTAAATGTGCTTGGAAGCTTGGATGGTCACTGAGTTGGGTTTATCTGCAGTATGCTCTAAATACAGTATCTGGGACCAACAATTGTGCCTGGAAGCTTGGCTGTTTAGGAACTTGTGTTGAGTTCTTCATTCTAGGCCAATTAATACATTATTACATGTTTTAAGAAATTGAATATAGGATCGGATTTGCTGTATTTCAGTTGCCTGAAATATAGCATTTTTCGAGCGACAGCTAAGAGCCGTCAGATCGTCAGATCTACATCCCCTCCTCGGCGGCCCCAGGCCAAGGTGCGTCCATGGACTAGAGAGAGCTACACCGCATCATTAATCATCCCACCAATTTCCAATTGTTTAATATTTCGACTGTCCCGACACTCACCGAGTATTTTATGTATATTTTATTTTCACAAATGTATTGTGTCATTCTGTAAACCACAAGCCACACACAAGACACCAATACTCATAACTTAATAGAGAGCTATTAAGTTATTCATTTTAAGTTGAGATATAAGCCATCATCTCTGGCCCCTTTCTGTGAGCTAAGCCCCGTCATCATCTTCACCCCTCCAGAAAAAAAAATGTAAAATTATTCATTTCAATTCAAATTGAGAGATTGCATCGGCCATTTTCTCTATGAGCGAAATTCTTTTTATCAATCACTAGCTACACGTTTCACTTTTTTTTTTGTTAAGAATCTTCATATTACGACCATATTTCCTTCGTAAACAATTCTTGGCCACAATAAAATTTCACTAATGGCACTCGGAGGACGAGAACCTCCTGTCATTGTCACGCAGCACATGGCTCACGTGGGCGTGTGATTAAAAAAATGACTATGGCATACCTTAAGCGCCATGGCTATGGTTTGTGGCGGATCCATGGAGCACGAGCTAAAGCGGTTGATGGCAGCTGCCTCGGTGTGGGACGGTCGTGGGGGCAGGAGACGCAAAAGTTGTGATGTCAATGGCGAAGTCAGCACCATCTCTGGCGCGCGGGGTGGCATGGGCGTCTATGCCCATGCTGTCGTTGTCCGAGGTGTCATTCGTGGAGTGGGAGCGTGGCCTGAGGCTCCTAGAGTCTTGGGCTTGAGGGTGATGCCACGACCATCGCCTTTTGGGGGGCATGGTGGTCGCTGGTGTCGGAGTCGGATCAAGACGAAGCGGAGTCCTCCGCCGCTGAGGTAAGGGCAATGGTGACGTACTTAGGGTTACGATTGTGCGGCGGTGTCTTGGATGGAGACTGTAAAGGACAAGTGATGGTGTCTGCGGCTACCTCAGTGTCGGATGCCTCAAACACCAATCCCGAGGTTGCCATGGCGAATGGGCCTTTGGTGTCACGCAAGTCGCCGGGGAGAAAGCGAACCAATGTCCTTTTTACGTTACAACCGGGGCACGACTATGTATTATATATGTTTTCTTGAGAGCCACCTGTGATATATGTTTTTTGGATACGTGTTTCGTTATAGCTAACGCATCACAAATGCATTTTAACTGCACATGTCACTAATATTGTATCAGAGAGAGATGCACATTGTTGTTCCATCTTTGATATTGTGGCTTCTTCACATATTGTTTGGTTTCGGTTCTTTTAGACCTCCATACTCAGTTGCATTTAATCTAAAAAAAGAACAGTGTCAAAATATATAAACAGGCTCTACATATCATACTTACTAAAAAAAAGTGTCAAGGCTACAGTCCAAACAGCAATATTTTTTTTTTAAATGAAGGTGCTGCAGATCTGCTTTACTCATAGACCAGACCCTATATCTGGTAAAAGTTTTGGCATTGACCTATCACGACAAATATTTCTGATAGGTCGGCTTGGGCATGATCCAAAACCAAAATACCCCAAGGGAACGCCCCTGCTTGCCAACCAGGAGTACTCGGGCACCCCTTCCAAGCACTTAAATTCTCAAAAGTCCAACACCAGTTTCCACAACTTTTTAGTCCACTTTCTATGATTATGTCTAAACAAATCAATTCACGGAGTTGTGCTAAGTCAAGCTTTTTTAAGTTTGGGAAAGAGTACTAAAATTTATGGCACCAAACTAATATGATTAGATATGTTATGAAAAAAATATGTTTATAATATATTAATTTAATATCATAAATGTTGTTGTGTTTTTCTACAAATTTAATCAAACTTGAAAATATTTGACTTAAGATAACTCTAGAAATTAATTTATTTATAGATTGAGAGTATACATAGTCAAATAAAAAGTTCAACTTCATTGCATAGTGCAATAGTTTCAATAAACTATTAAATTTCTAATAACACGTTCCTTCTACAAGAGAAATATTTTTTAACAGTACTTTATCTATTTCAAATAATAAGAAATTTGTTCTATCCTAAGTCAGGCCCTATAGCTTTGATCAAGTTGATAGAAAATCAAAAGAGGAATGTTTTTCTGTTCAAAATTAGATAAGTTTAACTTAGGAAAAACTAAGGGTGTGTTTGGTTGAGCTGTGGTTGTGGAAAAAAGCTGTTGTGGGCTGTGAGCTGTGGGTGTGGGTTGTGAGCTGTAGAAAAGCTGAAAGCTATTTTGTTAAACAAGTATAAAATATACCTTCCTTCTTTATCTCTCTTGAAACAACTGCGGAAGAGCTTTTTATTCCACGAATTTCGAAAAGCAGAAAGCCAAAAGCAGAGTCAAACCAGCTTTCAAAAATATACTACGGAAAAGCTGCTGCTTCTGAAAAAGCAGCCTCCAAAAACAGTCCCTTTGGTTGGGCTTTTAGAGCCAAAAGCCAAAGCCAAAAACCCAACCAAACGGACCCTAAATCAACTTATAAGTAAAAAACGGATGAAGTATTAATTTAATGAGCTTTTAGAATTAATTTTTTTTGGCAATTATTATAAAAGTAACACTATGTAGAAAGGTTACATTTAAAAAAGTGTCAAAGCTACAGTTCAAGCAGCAAAAAGAAATAAAAATAAAAAATAAAGGTGCCTCAGATTTGGTTTACTCATAGACCAGACCCATATCTAGTAAAAGTTTTGGCATTGACCCGTCATGACAAATATTTTTTGATGGGTCATCTTGAGTAAAATCCAAAACCAGAATACCCCCAAGCGAATGCCCTTGCTTTCCAACCACGAGTATTCGGGCACCCCTTCCGAGCACTTAAATTCAAAGTGCTTGATCCAACACCGGTTTCCACAACTTTGAAGTCCACTTTCTGCGCCTATCTCTAAATAAATTAATTCACAGAGTTGTCCTAAATCAAGCTCTTTTTAAGTTTTGCCAAGTTTATAGAAAAGGGTACTAAAATTTATGGCACCAAACTGTAACACCCTAGAAATTTTAATTTTGAAAATAGGTTTAAAATGATTAATTTATGAATTTTTGTGCACATGAAATATAGAAAAATAATATTTTTTATTATATTAGAATTCATTATAAGGAGTAGCAACATGAATGTGCATACATGCCGGTGCATTTGATTTAATTGGTTGAGTGGTTCTGATTAAAATTCAAAATGGTTTAAATTGCTTTTGAAAATGAATTTGAAAATGGCTTTAAAATAAAAGAAACAAAAAAGAGAATTGGAAAATAAAAGAGTTTTCAAAAGTTTGCAAAAGTTCAGTTTTGGAAATCTCCCAAAAAATTCTCATCTTGAAAAGTATATTTGAAACTATATTTGGAATTGCATTTGGTTAATGATTGAATTTGGTTTTGAAAACAAAATAGAAAAGGAAAAAGAAAAAAAAACTTTCCCTCTCCTCTCCCTCCTTTCGGCCCAGCCGGCCTGGCCTTCTTTTCCCTCAGGCCTGCTCCGCTCCCCCTCATTCTCCACACCCCATTTCTTCCCCACGCGGTCCACACCAGGCCGGCCCAGCACCGCACCGCTCCTTTCCCTCTCTCTCGGTCGCCGACCGGTGGGCCCCAGCTGTCAGTCGCTTCTCTTACCTCGCGCTCGTCGTTGCGCCGGACTCCACCATTGTGGCAGAACCTCCTAAATTATAGGACCCACATGCACTTGTCACTGTCCAACGACTTTTGACGACTATGCATATGTTCCTGGTAACTTAAGAAGTATGTCGGGTGTCCTCGGGGAACCCTGAATCATACACAATTTTCGAGTAGGATCACATTACAGAGTCATTGTAGTATTACAACATTTATTCAAATATATACATCAGAGTAAAATAGCGGAAGTCTTACGATAACTTAGTTTACAAACCAGTTGTTTCAAACCTTACAAACTAAGTTCGATAATTAATACAAACCATAATAGTAGTGGAGTGGCATTATAACATAATACAAACACACAAAATAAGTACCTGCCCAAGGATCACACATTCACTTATCGTCATCGACCTAAACAATAGTCATGCAGCACGGTCCACAACAGACCTGCTCATGAGGCTCACCTGCAACAAGGGTCAATGAACCCTGAGTACAAAAGTACTCAACAAGACTTAACCAAAATAAAATTGAGAAGACTTAGGAATGCAGGCTCAGGGATTCAAGGTATGGCTTTAGCAATAATCAAAGTTTTTTTTGCATAAAAGCTCTCTAACAAAATCCTTTACTTCAACATATAAAACTTTATAAGAACCACATATGAATCTGCCATGATCCGTAATGAGATCATGAACTTCATATCAAACTCTTTCTCAAACCTTACTCGAGTTCCAGTTATTAACTACAATGATGAACAGAGAGTTGAGTCTTCATAATCGAGGAGCAACAATGATTCGAACCGATTAAAACCCAGCTGGGGATTCTAGACCACACGACATATGCAGGTCCCCAACTTACATATATCAACCTACTCTCGGATCCTCTAAAACAAGAATGAGTCCGCGCCACCCGAGAATACAGTACTCCACCATTCCAGCCCATGGCCACGTGGGTACACGCTATTCCCGTCATATCTCTACTCCTAGTGCGCGAGTAGCCATTCTCGTAATAGAATCGCTAAATTAAGGCTTACTGGAGTATGTGGTTAGTACTACAAAGTCTCATCTCACATAGTTCAACAACGGATGGTTCTTAATCGACACAGGCGGAAGGAACCCGCTCACAAGACATCCACATCTTGTGGCTCTCACACACCGAGTCCGCCCGGTCTAGATTTATTCTTCCATAAGCTCATATCACATGTTGACATAAGTAACCAAACATAACCACAGACTCATTTAAAACTCACAGATAACAGGTAATCACTCGACTTTTATCTGTCTAAGCATGGCTAAGCATAACTAGGTATTTACGAAGTAAAACTGGTAATAAGGTAGATATGGAAAAACAAGGTTGGTAATGCACCAATTAGGTTTCCTTCTGACTCCTAATCACTTAATGCAGTATATAAAAGCAAAAACGATATAAATTTGTAAAACACAAGGTAGGTTTAAATGCATCCGGGGCTTGCCTTGGTTCACGGAAAAGTCAGGTTCCTGTGACGTTCCACAATTATCAGATCCGACCTCAACAGACGGATTAACTTCCTCCGCAACTTGATTAACTACCACGTGTTCACCTTCGTTCACTACACATAGTAACAATGCCATGTTTAACATGATGCGTGATATAAAACATGATGCTTGATGATGGATGCAAAATTAACAACTTGAATACAACTTTCCTTCGTGATACGGTTATAATTCAAACTAACTAAACCTTTTTCGTAACACTTACTTCCATTGCTAAGGATCATTACCAACTAATGACCCAAGGTCATCACTCAATCCAAAATTCCAAACAAAACCTAAATCATTAAAGGTTACTATTTGCTTTTATGAATTAATTATTTAATTCAAAATTATGAAATAAATCAACTTATTCTAATTGAGCTCAAAATTTTTGTAAATGTTCATCACATGATAACTAAGTGGCAAAACAATTTTCATAATTTTTGGATAATTAATTAAGCCTAGAAAAATCATGGAAACTCATTTAGTAATTAATTGAGCAATTTTTATCACACTCAAAAAGTACTGAAAATCAACATTTCATATTTTTACTAAATAATATACATCACAGAGAAGTCACACAAAAATTTTCATAATTTTTGGAGCTCTAAATAAATCTACACAAAAATAACAAAACATACACTATTCATTCATCTCTGGAAATTGAAAATTTCATTTTTAAACCGCTAAGTCACTAACAAGGTGACCCCACCCGTCATCCCCTTCCTCCCGCTTTGTCTACGGCGACGACGGCGCTGACCGACGATTTCTCACCGCCGGTGAGACCAATGGCGACGCCGAAGACACCAACACGTTCACCAAGACTAGGCGCACCTACTGATGTCCCTACTTGCACCGATTACGACTCCATACTAGCTCAATGCCGGCCATGGCGGACACGACCGAGCGGCTGCACTATGCTGGTGAAACAAGGCCGGTAGAGATCAAATAGAGCGCTTGGGAAGGATCAGCATCTCACCCCGAACGCGATGGAGCAAAGAGCGAGGTCGGAGGATCAACGGAGATGCTGGTCGACGTTCATAGAGATCCCGACGGCACAAACAACGACGACGGCGGTGAACCATTGACTGTGATGGACAAAATGACCAAGCAATAAGGTATTAAGCACCACAGCATCAAGGTGAAGCTGGAGGTACACTGAGCAAGAGCAACGGCTCATCAGAGAGCGCTGGCCACGACGGCGCAAGCACGATGGTGAGGTTGCCGGCCGCGAGGAAGAAAGGCGCGCACAGCGGGTTCCTGGCGAAATCAGGCACAAGACTCGGTTGGGTAGGTGCGCAAGGAGTAGGCAGAGCTGGAACAAGCTTTGCCAAGACGGTGGAGGTACTACGGTGACAACACGGGCTTGCTGGAGTTGAGCAGTAGCGACGGGAAAACAAAGCAAGAAAACGGGAACGAACAGCGACGACTTAGGCTAAATAGCGCAGCTCAAAAGCACAAGGAAGCCACACAGGAGCCTTCTCCGTGCCAGCGCGATGCCAAAGACAGCCACGCGCATGCCTGGAACCGAGAAGAAGGTCGCCGGCGGTGTAGCTTAAGCGGCGAGCACTGTTCACCATATTTACAGAATTGCCATTCATCTAAATTTCCAAATTACTCCCAAATTTGTATAACAACTCAAAAATCTCCAAAAATAAAAGTTGCTCAAAATTCAAAGTTCTACAACTTTGCTTTTACAACCACCCCCTAATTCGGTCTACATTTTGAAATACAAATTTGAATTCAACTAGGGGACATTTAAAGAATTTTGCCTTTTCAAATTACTTCAAATTTTTCATAACAACTTTGAAAATTCCAAAAACAACTTTTGTATAACTTGATAAGCTCTACACTTTTGGTTTTAGACTCAACCCCAAAATGTGCTTAGATTTTGAAATGGGTTTTCAGGGTAGGATTTAAATACAAAAAATCAGGATTTTCTTGAAAATTCAAATCCAAACAAAACTTTGAACTTGATCCAAACCATACAAGGCAAGACATATAACATAAATGTAAACTTGTTTTAGTGTATACATATCAAAGTTTTTGCTAAGGCCAAATGCTTTGCAATGCATATGATGACATGGCAAGTTTTAGTATTTAAACACCCAAGGTGTTACAATCCTTCCCCCTAAAAGAAATCTCACCCCGAGATTCAAAGTCATAGGGTAAGTAATGGAAAAGGAAATGTGTCAGTCCAAAATCATCCAAAACCTATCCATAAAACAGCTGAGGCCCCTTTACAAACATGATTCTTATCAATAAAGCAGACTAACATTATTCTATATCGACGCAAGAAACTCCAGAAATTTTTCTAACAAGTAATCTTTGGATTCCCAAGTAGCTTCTTCTTCAGAATGTTGATTCCATTGTATCTTGTAGAACTTGATTGTTCTCCTTCGTGTGACACGATCTTTCTGATCCAGAACTCTGATAGGATATTCAGAATAGGTCAAATCCGGTTCAAGTTCCACTCCTTCAATCTCAACATTCTGCTCAGGCACTCGAGACACTTCTTCAATTGAGAAACATGGAACACATCATGTACAACTGAGAGATGTTCTGGTAATTTCAAGTGATATGCCACCTTTCCATACCTCTCTAAAATTTGAAATGGTCCAATATATCGAGGTGCCAACTTGCCTTTAACACCAAAACGAGTAACTTCCTTCATTGGTGATATCTTCAGATATACAAAATCTCCCTGGTTAAACACCAAACGTCTATGTCGTTTATCTGCATAACTCTTTTGTCTAGACTGAGCTATCTTCAAATTACTTTGTATTTGCTTAACCTTGTCTTCTATTTCTTTCACGGATCAACTCCAAAGAATCTTCTTTCCCCGGGTTCAGACCAACTCAGTGATGTTCTGCATCTACGACCATAAAGTGCTTCAAATGGAGCCATTCTAATGCTCTCTTGATAACTATTATTGTATGACAACTCAGCCAAAGGCAGACATTCATCCCACTTCTTGGAATAGTTAAGGACACAACACCTTAACATATCTTCAAGTACTTGATTGACCCTTTCAGTCTGACCATCAGTCTATGGGTGATAAGCTATACTATACAGGAGTTTGGTACCCAATGAAGCATGCAAGTGTTTCCAAAAGCTGGAGACAAACTGTGTACTCCTATCTGACACTATGGTCTTCAGTACCCCATGTAAACTCACAATTCTGTCTAGATACATCTTGGCATATCGGATAGTGGGATATGTACTCTGGACCGGAAGAAAATATGATGACTTGGTTAGTCGATCTATAATAACCCATACTGAGTCAAAGCCTTTTGATGTCTTGGGTAGACCAACAATAAAGTCCATACTAATATCCTCCCACTTCCAAGCTAGAATAGGTAATGGCTATAACTCTCCCGCAGACCTCAAATGTATAGCTTTCACCTTTTGACAAGTATCACATTTTGCTATATACCGGGCAATTTCTATCTTCATTTTGGTCCACCAAAATCTCTGTTTCAAGTCATGGTACATCTTATTACTTCCTAGATGAATAGATAACCTAGTAGCATGTGCTTCTTCAAGAATTGACTATCGCAACTCCAGAACCTTTGGTACCACTAAGCGATTCTTGAACCATAACACACCTTCATTATCTACTTTGAAGCATTCCGCTTTCCCCTTCTTGATTCTTTCTTTGATATGGGCTATACCCTTGTTTTCTTTCTGAGTAGCAATAATCTGGTCTCGAACAGTGGCTTCAACAATTATGTTGGTCAAACTACCTTGTTGAATTACCTCTATACTCAACTTTTCCATCTCTTGGCATAAAGTCAAACCCATTGTTCTTACTGTCAGACAATTGCAATGACTTTTTCGACTAAGGGCATCTGTAACCACATTTGCTTTACCAGGGTGATAATGTACCTCCAAGTCATAATCTTTAATCAGTTCTAACCATCTTCTTTGTCGCATGTTCAAATCCGATTGAGTAAAGATATACTTTAAACTCTTGTGGTCTATATAAATATGGCACGTATTACCAAGCAGGTAATGCCACCAAATCTTCAGAGCATGGACAACTGTTAACTCCAGATCATGAGTTGGATAGTGTTCTTCATGTTGCTTAAGTTGTCTGAAAGCATAGGCAATGACTCGGCCTTGTTGCATCAATACACATCCAATACCAATACCCGAAGCATCACAATAAATGTCAAATGACTTCTCGATATCAGGTTGGGCTAATACTGGTGCAGTGGTTAACAGTCTCTTCAAAGTCTGGAAAGCCTCTTCACAATTAGATGACTAGACAAACTTGACCTGGTTCTTCAACAACTCAGTAATGGACTTGGATCCTCTAGAGAAATCTAGAATAAAACGACGGTAATACCCCGCTAGTCCTAGAAAACTCCAAACTTGATGAACAGTGGTGTGCGGTTTCTAATCAAGCACATCCTTAACTTTGCTTGGATCCACTACAACTCCTTCAGCTGACAAGACATGTCCAAGAAACTGTACTTCCTTAAGCCAAAAGTCACACTTACTGAACTTGGCATATAGTTGATGTTCTCTCAAATGGGTCAGGACAATTCTGAGATGTTCCGCATGTTCCTTCTTGTTCTTGGAATAAACTAGGATATTGTCAATAAACACCACTACAAACTTGTCTAGCTCAGGCATGAATACTAAATTCATCAGATACATGAAATGAGCTGGAGCATTTGTCAAACCAAAAGATATTACCAAGTATTCATATAATTCATATCTTGTGGTAAATGCCGTTTTGGGAATATCTTCAGGCTTAATCTTGATTTGGTGGTAGTCAGACCTCAAATCAATCTTGGAGAAAACTTTGGCTCCAGCTAGTTGATCAAAAAGCAAGTCTATCCGAGGTAAGGGATACTTATTCTTAATGGTCACTTCATTCAACGGACGATAGTCAACACTTAACCTCAGGGTCTCATCTTTCTTTTTCACAAAAATTGCAGGACATCCCCAAGGTGATGAACTAGGTTGGATAAACCCTTTCTCAATCAACTCTTGCAACTGAGTCTTCAACTCAGCTAATTCCTTGGGAGGCATCCTATAAGCTCTCTAAGAGATCGGAGCTGTTCCAGGTTTTAACTCTATGTTAAACTAAACATCCCTATCAGGTGGTAGACCAGGTAAATCCTCAGGAAAAACATCAGGGAATTCACAAACTACCGGGATATCCCTAATCTCCTTGACAAAAGTTGCACAAACTCTTTCCACTGTTCTCCTTAAGGTTGGAAGTTGGATAAGAAGTGGAGAATTATTATCTGGCAAACTCACCCTTATTGTTCTATTCAAAGCATCTATAACAGCCTTATGCTGATACATCCAATTCATTCCCAAGATCTCATCTATATCCTAATCCTTGAGAATAATCATGGTAGTGGGAAAAATATACCCACCCAGGTTTATGGGTACCTGGTATACCATTTCCTTAGTACACAGACGTCTCTCGAGCGACTGTATAAATAAATTTTCCTTTGTTTCCCCAATTGGAATTTCATGCTTTATGACAAAGGTTCTATTGATGAATGAATAAGATGCACTAGAATCAAAAAGCATAATAGCAGGATGATCGGCGACGGGAAACATACCCATCATCACAGGCTCTCCTTCCGGAATTTCCCCAGCTTGAATATAGAACACCTGTCCTGTCTTCCTTTCATCTTTTCCCTTCTGAGCATTCTAATTGTTGTTTTTGTTCTATGCTTGACCCTGTTGTTGATTGGCAGGGGCCTTCTGAGAATTGGAATTATACTGTTTGGGATACAGACATTCCCTAGAGAAATGACCAGACCTTCCACAATTGTAACATGGATAATTGTGACCCTGAGATGCTGGAGCATTGAAACCAGGAGCATTGGTCTGTTGTGGATTCTGGTAAGTTGTGGCAGGACGGACATTTGATTGTTGCCTAGCTTGGAACTACGACGGACGATAATGGTTGACTGGATGATATATTATCTTTTGCCTCTTTTGATTTCCACCAAAAGATCCAGACGGCGCACTCTTTTTCTTCTTGATCTCCTTATGCTGCCAATACTTTTCTTCAGAAGCAATTACAATATTTACTGCCTCATGATAAGTAACATTGGTACATGTAGTCATCATTGTCTGTAGCTTGGTATTCAGACCTCGCATAAACCATTTCTTTTTCTTAGCATCTGTGTTGACATGTTCAGATGCATACTATGACAGGTGATTGAATCTACCCACATATTGCATAACCGTTTGCTCCCCTTGCTTTAAAGCAAGGAACTCATCCAACTTCATGGCCATCACTCCTTCTAGAATATAATGAGCTCTAAAGGCATTACAGAACTCAGCCCAAGTTATTGGAATGCCAGTTGGTTGCATTGCCACTAGATTTGCCCACCAAGCACCTGTTGCACCTCTAAGTTGCTGGGCGACAAACACAGGTTTCTGCATCTCTGTGCATGGAATAAGATCAAATTTCTACTCCATAGTCCGAAGCCAATCATCAGCTTCCAGCGGTTCATTAGCCTTGGTAAACACTGATGGTCTGGTATCTGTGAAATCAACATATGTAGCCTCATGCCTGTTATGATTGTGGCCATGGTTTCCTTGCACCATATTCTAATTACTCTGAGCTATCTCTCGAAGCAATCAAGCATTTTCAATATTCACATTGACAAGGGCGGCGATAACATCAGCCAGATTCAGAGGAACTAGTGGCGGATCAGGAATACCATCTTCATCTTATGAAGTACTAGGAATATGCGAACCCCGCGTACGACGCATCTGTTCATAACAAACCAAACTTATCTCACAAGCCTTTATTAAAAGATAAAAGAGCTTACTACAATGCATTACACTGGTTACACTTATTTAAACACAAGTCCACACCTACACAAGACTACTAAACTTAACTAGATCTCACTATTTATAATTCTACTCTTCTCCTCGACCACATCAAACTTCATGATCGGTATCCAATCCGGAAACATTTCCGCCTTCATTACCACTTTCATCTACCATTACTAATTCTTCCGGATCTTCTTCTTCTTCCTCTTCATGTTCATCATTATCAGCAATGATGACACCAGGGTCCATTTCATCAGCTTGAGGTTCATGATTCAGATCCAGGAGGTTGCTCAGCCTATGGACTTCTTCATGCAAAGTAGTATTACGTTCTTCTAAATCTTCCACATAAAATTCTAGCTCATGAGTTCTAGCTCTAGCTACATCTTCTCTATGCCAAGCTTCATTCCTTCCCTCCACCATACGAACTAACATACGTTCGTAGTTCCTATGAGCGGTGGTAAGACATCCCAATCTATCCCGTAACTCGCCCACATGGATGGCATCCACAACCCTATCTCTAGTAGCCTAAGCTAACTCTACTATAAGCCTTGTATCTCTGCCTAGGGATCAGGCCTAGAGCTGCTACTGCTAACACCTCATTCCTAGGAGCAAGCTGGTGACGAGGAACTCCTTTAGGTCCAACGGACTTACAGGGTGTTATCTTGGTATGAGCCATACTGTAGGAAACAATATTAATCCAAGTAAGACAATCTGATCCAAGTCTAATGAACAACTAGGATGGATTACACAACTCAACCTAGACTCACTACCTAACCTAGACTCAGAGTGAAGGAAGTAACAAGTGAATTAATCATGATGCATGAATCATTCTTACGAACAAAAACATGAAAGCTTATAAGGTACATAACCACAATTATTTTTATATAGGGCATAATAAGATTACTACTCCACCACACAAAGCCTTTTTAATCAAATAAGGAATGGTGAGAATGAAATAAGATAAGCCAGAAGCAATTTGGAACAAATTAACAAGTTATATATATTTGTCCCAAATCATTTTGAAGTTTTTGTAAAACAATACAACAAAGACTTTGTAACGATAGCTCTGATACCATTCTGTGGCAGAACCTCCTAAATTATAGGACCCACATGCACTTGTCACTGTCCAATGACCTTTGACAACTATGCATATGTTCCTGGTAACTTAAGAAGTCTGTCGGGTGTCCTCGGGGAACCCCAAATCATCCACGATTTCCGAGCAGGATCACATTACAGAGTCATTGCAGTATTACAACATTTATTTAAATATATACATCAGAGTAAAATAGCGGAAGTCTTATGATAACTTAGTTTACAAACCAGTTGTTTCAAACCTTACAAACTAAGTTTGATAATTAATACAAACCATAATAGTAGTGGAGTGGCATTATAACATAATACAAACACACAAAATAAGTACCTGCCCAAGGATCACACATTCACATATCGTCATCGACCTGAACAACAGTCATGCAGCATGGTCCACAATAGACCTACTCATGAGGCTCACCTGCAACAAGGGTCAACGAACCCTGAGTACAAAAGTACTCAACAAGACTTAACCAAAATAAAACTGAGAAGACTCAGGAATGCAGGCTCAGGGATTCAAGGTATGGCTTTAGCAATAATCAAAGTTCTTTTTGCATAAAAGCTCTCTAACAAAATCCTTTACTTCAACATATAAAACTTTATAAGAACCACATATGAATCTGCCATGATCCGTAATGAGATCATGAACTTCATATCAAACTCTTTCTCAAACCTTACTCAAGTTCTAGTTATTAACTACGATGATGAACAGAGAGTTGAGTCTCCATAATCGAGGAGCAACAATGATTCGAACTGATTAAAACCTAGCTAGGGATTCTAGACCACACGACATATGCAGGTTCCCGACTTACATATTCAACCTACTCTTGGATCCTCTAAAACAAGAATGAGTCCACGCCACACGAGAATACAGTACTCCACCATTCCAGCCCATGGCCACGTGGGTACATGCTATTCCCGCCATCTCTCCACTCCCAGTGCGCGGGTAGCCATTCTCGTAATAGAATCGCCAAGTTAAGGCTTACCAGAGTATGTGGTTAGTACTACAAAGTCTCATCTCACACAGTTCAACAACGTACGGTTCTTAATCGACACAGGCAGAAGGAACCCGCTCACAAGACATCCACGTCTTGTGGCTCTCACACACCGAATCCGCCCGGTCTAGATTTATTCTTCCACAAGCTTATATCACATGTTGACATAAGTAACCAAACATAACCACAGACTCATTTAAAACTCATAGATGATAGGTAATCACCTGACTTTTATGTGTCTAAGCATGGCTAAGCATAACTAGGTATTTACGAAGTAAAACTGGTAACAAGGTAGATATAGAAAAATAAGGTTGGTAAAGCACCAATTAGGTTTCCTTCTAACTCCTAATCACTTAATGTAGTATATAAAAGCAAAAGTGATATAAATTTGTAAAACACAAGGTAGGTTTAAATGCATTCGGGGCTTGCCTTGGTTCACGAAAAAGTCAGGTTCCTATGACGTTCCACAATTATCAGATCTGACCTCAACAGACGGATTAACTTCCTCTGCAACTTGATTAACTACCACATGTTCACCTTCGTTCACTACACATAGTAACAATGCCATGTTTAACATGATGCGTGATATAAAACATGATGCTTGATGATAGATGCAAAATTAACAACTTGAATACAACTTTCCTTTGCGGTACGGTTACAATTCAAACTAACTAAACCGTTTTCATAACACTTACATCCATTGCCAAGGATCATTACCAACTAATGACCCAAGGTCATCACTCAATCCAAAATTTCAAACAAAATCTAAATCATTAAAGGTTACTATTTGCTTTTATGAATTAATTATTTAATTCAAAATTATGAAATAAATCAACTTATTCTAATTGAGCTCAAAATTTTTGTAAATGTTCATCATATGATAACTAAGTGGCAAAACAATTTTCATAATTTTTTGATAATTAATTAAGCCTAGAAAAATCATGGAAACTCATTTAGTAATTAATTGAGCAATTTTTATCACACTCAAAAAGTACTGAAAATCAACATTTCATATTTTTACTAAATAATATACATCACAGAGAAGTCACACAAAAATTTTCATAATTTTTGGAGCTCTAAATAAATCTACACAAAAATAACAAAACATACACTATTCATTCATCTCTGGAAATTGAAAAATTCATTTTTAAACCGCTAAGTCACTAACAAGGTGACCCGGCGGCGCAAACAACGACGACGGTGGTGAACCGGTGACTATGATGGACAAAATGACCAAACAATAAGGTATTAAGCACCACGGCATCAAGGCGAAGCTAGAGGTACTCTGAGCAAGAGCAATGGCTCACCAGAGAGCGCTGGCCACGACGGCGCAAGCATGATGGTGAGGTTGCCGGCCGCGAGGAAGAAAGGCGCGCACAGCGGGTTCCCGGTGGAATCAGGCACCAAGACTCGGTTGGGTAGGTACGCAAGGAGTAGGTGGAGCTAGAACAAGCTTTGTCGAGATGGTGGAGGCACTATGGCGACAACACGGGCTCGCCGGAGTTGAGCGGTGGCGACGGGAAAACAGAGCAAGGAAACGGGAACGAACGGCGACGGCTTAGGCTAAATAGCGCAGCTCAGAAGCACAAGGAAGCCACGCAGGAGCCTTCTCCGCGCTAGCACGATGCCAAAGACGGCCACGCGTGCGCCTGGAACCGAGAAGAAGGTCGCCGGCGGTGTAGCTTAAGCGGTGAGCACCGTTCACCATATTTACAGAATTGCCATTCGTCTAAATTTCCAAATTACTCCCAAATTTGTATAACAACTCAAAAATCTTCAAAAATAAACGTTGCTCAAAATTCAAAGTTCTACAACTTTTCTTTTACAACCACCCCCTAATTCGGTCTACATTTTGAAATGCAAATTTGAATTCAAATAGGGGACATTTAAAGAATTTTGCCTTTTCAAATTACTTCAAATTTTTCATAACAACTTTGAAAATTCCAAAAACAACTTTTGTATAACTTGACAAGCTCTACACTTTTGGTTTTAGACTCAACCCCAAAATGTGCTTAGATTTTGAAATGGGTTTTCAGGGTAGGATTTAAATACAAAAAATCAGGGTTTTCTTGAAAAATCAAATCCAAACAAAACTTTGAACTTGATCCAAACCATACAAGGCAACACATATAACATAAATGTAAACTTGTTTTAGTGTATGCATATCAAAGTTTTCGCTAAGGCCAAATGCTTTGCAATGCATATGATGACATGGCAGGTTTTAGTATTTAAACACCCGAGGTGTCACAACCACGCCATAGAAGTCCGCTCGGCCTACGCCTCGACGTTGCCGTGCCTCCCAAGCATCTTGGGGCCATAAATAGTAGCTGCCCACAACCGTGCCTCCCCATCCCAAGCCTCGGAGTCATAACCACCTCACCGAATCATTGCATCGCCGCGTAACCTAGCGCCGCCGTGCTCGCCGTCCGCTCTGCCGCATCTTGCGTCACCTCCGTGCCATCTTCGACCGTGAAAACTACATGGGTGAGTTCGCCTCTCCATCCTCGTTCTCCCCGTGTTACCTATTTGCTTTTTTGTGGTCTCTAGGACCATTTTCGCGCTCGCCGACGAGCTCTACGTCGCTAGCCATGGAAGCCATCGCGCCGGAGACACAGTGCTAGCCGGAGGAATCCTCCCAACCCTTGGTAGCCGTCCGATCTGGGTGGAACGATCAAGATTAGAACATACCCTTTCGCACCTTAACCGCTCCACCACAACAGTAGTAGACTAGGTCCACTAGCATAGTTTCCTCTTGGTCCATAGCTGGTTCACAGCCTCCACCCAACCAGTTTACGCCACGTTGTTGCTGACCTGGTCGCCCCCGACCCACCGCCACACAAGCTATTAAATCATTTGAGAATGCTTAATATGATTAGGTTAAATATTGTAGGAATTTTTGTGGTAAATTGGTGATAGCTTTAGCTTTGAAAATTTTACAGTAGCTTCATGGTATTATTATGTGCTCACTGTAATTTTTGTAGCTTTAGAATAGACTTAACATAAGGGTAGTTAAATGCTCTTTGTTTCAAATATACATTAAATCATTAGTAGAAATAGAGATATATCCTTCATTTGTAAAGCTAGGTATTTGCTAGTTGAACCCAACACTTTACTTGATGAAGATGATAGTTAGCTTAGTATCTTAGTCATTAGAGCTAGCTTAGTAGTTTACCATGTGTATTCTTATTTTAAGAGTTGTTGTTGCCAAAATGCTAAGTGTTTACACCAAAATTTGGGAAGAAAAATGCGAGAACTCGAAGCTTCCAAGATTGTGTCATTAAGGAATCAATTACATAAGGATCGATATCAGCTGATTCAGATGCGGCACTAGAATCGGTTCTCTTCGAATGACATCAGCAGATAACGACAATGAGCTATGGTTGGCGTCAGGAAGGACATGTCAGACTTTATAAAAGGGAAAGATTAGGGTCCAAGTTATCTTAAATTAGGAATGTTTTCTCTTATACCAAATATTGTAATGAGTCGTACTTGAGTAGGATTCATGCTTAGATTCCAGATATAAATATCGGACCCCGGCTATTGTAAAAAGGAAATCCAATCAATACCAATTACTTTTTTCGGCTTTACGCCAACCTTTAGGAGTAGGAGTAGTGTAGATCTCGATGAGTTCTTCAATAAGCAGGGTTGCATCGGTCCAGCCAACCTCCGACTTGTCTATAAGTACCGTCATGGCTTATACTTCTATTTGTAAGGCTGCATCGGTTAAGTTCGACCTCCATTGTGAGCTCTAGTATAAGCTAGTTATCGATTCTTATCTAGTTCAAGTATGGCTGCATCGGTTAAGTTCGACCTCCACTGCTCGAATTAGATTAAGGTCAAGTTATCAACTCTACCTAAGGGTGACATCCTTTGGGTAGATTCATTAAGTTACTGATCTTTGTTGATGTTCTTATTGCCATTAGTTTCACCAACATTAACCTGCCCGGTCGAGATCATTCTAGATCGGCTTCACAGCCTTTTAGTCTGTCATTTACTTTGTTACAATATGATGTTTCTTACTTTAAGCGATGGGTTATGTTTCATCGGTTGTTCTACTTCGATCTTGATCGTGCATAGTACATGGTTAAGGCATGTCTGATCTTGAGGAGATTTGCTGGCTAGTTAAATCTAGTCTATAGTCCACTATTATGGCTGTAACGATCTGGTCAATCCTCACTGATGGCACTTTAGATCGGAGGATGCTAGTTTGTAGATTTATTTTCGATCAAGCGTGACCTTGACTGTTTGCTATGCCTGCATCGGCTAAATAGCCGATCACCCACACTTTAACGTTCATAGCATGTTTTCATGACCCTGTTAAATGTGAAAAGATCCATTTTCTTTAAAGGTTTAATCTGTTATCTTTATTATGACTACCATCGATCCGGTTGAACCCCACTATTAAAGATAATAGGTTAGATTTGAGGAGTTTATAGGTCTATTCGTATTGAATAGTCAATTGTTCATATGCTATGACCCTTTTTCTACTTGAATCAGCTATTTCAGCCGATTCGACTGTGCTATCATAGAAATAGCATGTCTTTCAAAAAACCTGTCAATGTATAGATGGTTTTATGGATTCTTGGGTTTTAGTTTTGTCGGGTTCATAAATCTGGGGTCCCTCATGGACCTGCTTCCCAACAAAAGCTCGGCCCAGCAGACGACGTTGCGAAAGATGCGTAACTCCTGGGCTGGCCCAAAAACCTAACGACTGGCCAGAAGGGTGATCCAATCTCCGACTGGAAGGCCTGGATAAGGAAAGGACAACACTCAGTTCAGACTCTAGCCCACCTCTCTGACTAGAAGGCCTGGCCTAGGAGGAATGGCACTCGCTTTCGACTCTGACCCGCATCTCCGACCAGGGATGCACCGAACTTCTGCTTATAGCTCTTCTTCGACTGGCGTAGTCAGAGCCGACTAGGACCAACCGACCAGGGACATTCACTCGGTGAGGACCTAGGAAATGAGCGGAGCAAGTAAGGAAGGGCGCTCAAGTTAACCGCAATACCAAGGACCATACCATGTACATCTACAGCACAACACCGACAGGGCATGTCAGAAGGGTGCCCTGCCACCTTCCAGGCATGTCAGAGCCTAAGCAGTGTTGTGGGCATCGATGTTTGCCCTACAGTGTTGTGGGTGCCCTCAACTCCCATACCAGGCGAACACGGTAAAAACCCTCACATGCATCTGGGCATCAACAGTGTTGTGGGCACCGTCATTTGCCATACATGGTGAATACGGTAAAACGTCCCACATATGTCTAACATAAATAGTGTTGTGGGTGCCTACAATCATCATTGTACCCGACGACGTGGGCAACAAGACTTAGTAGCATACGTAAACTCTCCATCTCTCACTTGTAAGGCCGTCCCCTTCATCTATAAAAAGGGATGCGCTCTCTCCCAATAAGGGAGACTCAGGGATGATTCGAACACACACGATAAACATGATCAAGATGATCCGAACGACCGAGGATTCCAACAGAGCACACGCTCAAATACTTAGCGCACATAGGAGCTCCTGTCACTCTCGCCCCTTCGGTCCAGAGTTCGACTGGACCTCTTGCACCCCCATCTTTTTCCCTCTCGTTTGTAACCCCATAGCAAACTTTGAGCACCTAGGCTTAGGAATAAAGTCTTCGACCGACTCAGATTAGACGTAGGGCACATTGCCTGAACTAGTATAAACCCTATGTCATTGAGTGCTAGGCCACATCCGATCACAACGTATGACAAAACTACAAATATTTACGTGTTGATCACTTTCTGCGCCAACAGTTGGCACCATCCATGGGGAGGACTCCGTACATTCACGCTTTTGGTCATCGGATGGCCCACCTTTCCTCCACCTTCGCCATGGCGGGCTCAAGCGATACGACTCACTTCGGCTCACTGGAGTTTCCCACACTCCCACCTATTGGGATGTGGGTTCCACCCATCTTCGAGCCATCCCAGGCCTTCCTCTTTGGAAGCCTGGACTTTGTTGCCGACCAGCTCGGCGTGCTTCGCCTCCGTGAGGAGGCAATTGTCCTAGCACCCGTCAGAGGAGGAGAGCTCTCCGTCGGCTCTAGGCCACCCAGTGATCTCTCTGACGAGGCACCTACGCTTCGCTCCAAGCCCATGTAGGGCTCAAACCCAACTGTGACTAATGTACGCTTTGTTATTTACTCGCTATTTACTATTTTCCGCTAATTCTCTAAAGGGACCCTGTTGTCCCTGCCGCGACCGTCGGGCGATCGGTTCCCCTATGGCCTTGCGTCCCCTACGGACGCATATGCATGAGGGCTCCAAAAGATGCTGGCTTCACCCCCTCTCACATCTGAATTTGTGGGGATGGTGGACTACGCTCTTGCCTCTTTTCACGACCTCATGGATGATGATGTTGAGAGCAACGGCTCCAGCATCAGCAATGTCATGACACCTAGCCACCCTCTGTCCTGCGAGTGTGCCATGGTGCATGCTCCAGTATAGCCACCGGTGGTGGTGGAGTCTCTTTAGACCCACACCCCTCTGAACCCTCGCGCGGATGCCCTTGCATGTGCCCGGTAGCATGGCGAGGAGCTATGACAAAGGTGGCAAAACCAGCCACCACCTGCGCTGGTGCGCTTGGCACACCATGATGCGCCCCATGCGCATAACCCGATGAGCGGTGCCTAGGGTCGTGCCTGCCAGGTTTAGCACAACATCATCGACGGGGGAACGATCCCCCACAGTTCACTTGGGTTGGTCAGAACATCACCACGACGGTGATGCTTCTGCGCGGCCTTCCTGAGCCTATCAACCCATAGGAACAGGCGATCCACCAGAACCTCTGGGCACTAGTGGAAACCACCGCCATTCAACAGGCAGAAAGCTCTGTGTTGTGCCACCGACTCGTGACCTCTTACCCTACTAGGGGAATGGGGGCGCACCAGTCCAACCGCTCCATTCGCTCACCACTGTGGCCATGGGGCGTGGAACAGGAGGGCATAGCTATGCCACAGCCTGACCTGGCACCTAGTCCACACCAATCGCCTATGCGTGAATGCCTCGGGCTGAACCAAGACACTGGCAGTGTCATCAGCAACCGATGTCAGGCCTGACATGATGATGACATCCATCGAGCGGCGGTGAGAGAAGATGACATGGGCTATGGTCAGACCATCGAGGGGACTAGTGAAACACACCCTAGGCATGGTCACCGACCCAATGTCTGGAGTCCCATCTCGAATGGCCTAGGACCATGGGCCTTTGGCCGACGCATCCAGAGAGTGTTGTTCCCACAATGCTTTCGACCGTCGACCAACATCACCAAATATATCGAGGAGATGAATCCCGGTATATGGCTCGAAGACGTCCGGCTCACCTGCCGAGCCGGAGGTGTGGACGATGACCACTTCATCATTTAGTACCTTCCCATTTGCATGGGGGAACATGTTCAAGTGTGGCTCAAATTCCTCCCACACGATAGCATCCGTGACTGGGCGAACCTCAAGAGGGTCTTCGTCGGGAACTTCTAGGGGATGTATGTTCGCCCTAGGAACTCCTGGGACCTCAAGAGCTACCAGTAGGAGCCCAACGAGTCCCTATGGGATTACATCCGTAGGTTTTTGAAGTGGTGCAACTCCCTTCCTGATGTTGTCGACACGGACATCATCAGCGTATTCCTCTTTGGGACAACCTGTGAATCCCTGATCCACAAGTTTGGCTGCTTGAAGCCTCATACCACCCGCGACCTGCTCAACATCGCCATGAACCATGCCTCTAGCAAGGAGACAGTTAAAGCAGTCTTCAACGGAGGCTGGGACAAGGGCAAGGCCAAGCGCAAGGACCAAGACAAGGGCCCCTCCATGTAGAGGGGCAAGAAGAACAAGAAGGATCAGCGCCGAATAGCCAACTCCACGTTCATCGCCACGGCTGATCGTGCGAGCAAGTAGCCCCAGCAGGGCCTGCCTGACCACTTCAACAAGCTCATGGATAGCCCATGCACCAACTATGCTTACCCCGTCAAGCACCTCTATAAGGACTGCGAGCTCCTCAAATGTTTCCTACGATAGGCCGATGGGCCAAAAGAAGGAAAGGGTAAAGAGGCGGCTGCCTAGAAAGGAGGTGCAACAGGCAAGGATGGGGACAACTTCCCTAGCCATGAGGAATGCATCATGATCTTTGGGGGATCTGATGCCATCTACTCCAAGTGTCAGCACAAAGTGCACTACAGAGAGGCATGCGTCGCCAAAATGGCCGTCCCCTCCTTCCTTTGCTGGTCGGAATATGCGATCACCTTTGATCAGAGGGACCATCCCTCCCACGTCACTAGACCAGGTCGCTACCCGCTCATCATTGACCCCATCGTTCATAAGAAGTGCCTCACCAAGGTGCTGATGGACGAAGGCAGCGGCCTCAACATCTGAAGGGTCGAGATGGCGGACTAGAGGAGGGGGTGAATAGTCCTTTCTAAAATTAATCGCGTCGACTAACCAAAACAAGTGCGGAATTAAAACGATTAGTCTAGCCAAGACTACACCCCTCTATCTATGTTCTCTAGCACCTTCCAAAGATACTAATCAAGCAACAAAGGTGCTAGGCTAGCTAGAGCTCACCTAACCAATTCTAGGAGCAAGGTCACACAAACCTACGCCTCTAGTACTTTAAGCAACAAGGGAGCTCCTACACATGCTAGTAAGCAAAAGCACAAAGCCAACTAAGCTCGCTAGCAATGCTCAATAATAAGGCAACCAATGCCAAATTAGAGAGCGCAAATACTTAGCTACACAAACTAAGCAATGTGACTAACAAGGTTACACAAACCAAATTAGCCACGCAAGGGAGCTACTTCTATGCTACACAAGCAAGAAGGTAACTAGTAAGCTACACAAGCTAACTAATTACAAGAGCAACAATACAAGCTTAATGTATATGAAAATAATCACAAGCTTGTGTAATGGGGATGCAAACCAACAGGAAGAACAAGGTTGACACGATGATTTTTCTCCCGAGGTTCACGTGTTTGCCAACACGCTAGTCCCCATTGTGTCGACCGCTCACTTGGTGGTTCGACGGCTAATTGGCATCACCTGCCAAGCCCGCACGTCGGGCACCACAAGAACCTACCCTGGAAGTGAGGGTAGCTCAATGACACGCTTTACTAAAGTTGCTCTTCGTGGCTCCCGCGGGGCAAGCACAATGCCCCTCACAAAGCACTTCTTCGGAGCGTCGCACAAGCTTCTTGCGGGCTTCGACGGAGACCACCACTAAGCCATCTAGGAGGTGGCAACCTCCAAGAGTAACAAGCACCACCTACTTGCAACTCGATCACCTAGTGCCACTCGATGCAACCTCATGATGCAATCGCACTAGAATCGCTCACTCACACAATCGGATGATCACTATCAAGTATGTGTGAGATGGAGAGCTCCCATGCACTATCACACAGGCCACCAAGGCTCTAGTGTGCTCAGCTATCAGCCCAAGGCTGACTATGGCTTCTATTTATAACCCCACGAACAAATAGAGCCGTTACCCCTTCACTGGGCAAAAGTCAGGACGACCGGACGCTCTGGTCCGATCGACCAGACGCTGGACCTCAGTGCCCGGTCATGCGATGCACGCCATGTGTCCCCTTCTTCAAACGCTATTCATTTGATCTCAACGGTCATCTGACAACTGGACGCTCTAGCTTGAACTGACCGGACACAGCAACCCCAGCGTCTGATCGTTTCTAGTAAGGTACTAGACATGACTGGATGCGTCCGATCAGTCGTGATCGGACGCAGCACCAGCGTCCGGTCACCTCCAGCAACACTGCTCTGCCTGCATCACCTTGACTGGACGCACACAGCCAGCGTCCAGTCACTTCCAGCGCCAACGTCCAATCGAAGACCGATGCCTACATGTTGTCTGCCACCACTGACTGGACGCTGGAACCTAGCGTCCGGTCACTACGTGACTAGAGTCCGGTCCACTCTGTGGGACCTCTCTTTTCTATATAGGGCGCCGGTGGCACCGTCGGACTATCCGCACTCTATGGGCGGACACTCCACCGGTAGAGTTCTGAACCCTTCTCACTTCCGTTCTATCACCGAGTTGATCCACATCAACTCCAACTTCATCTCCTTTGTAAATGTGCCAACACCACCAAGTGTACAGCACCATGTGTATGTGTGTTAGCATTTTCACAATCATTTTCAAAGGATTAGCCTCTCAACTTGCCACGCCACTCAATCCTAGCATCAATGCAAAGTTAGATCACTCTAGTGTCACTAGATGACCGATATGCAAACAAGTTTGCCCCTCTTGATAGTACGGCCATCTATCCTAAACCTGGTCATCAACTTCTCTACACATCTATGATCGGTGAAATGAAATGCCCTAGGTTATACCTTTGCCTTGCGCATTCCATTCCATCTCCCCCAATGTCGATGCAACACATGCACCAACACGATCAACAATGATATGATCCACTTCATATCATCATGTGATCATATTGGTTCATCGATCTTGACTTCACTTGCTTTTCACCATTGCCTTCGTCCATCGGCGCCAAGTCTTGCTCAAGCTTCACCGCCATGTGGTCCATCGCTCCAAAGCCTCCGACTTGCCCTTCACACTTGCAACCAGTCCATCAAGCCAAGTCTTGTCTTGATCTTCTCCACCTTTGATCCATGTCTCATGTGCAATGAGCTCCTTCATCTTCACATGTGTGAGCATTGCAACATCTCCAAGCCATTTTCACCTTCATGGCATATGTTGCTCACACACATGTATCTGTGGACTTAATCACCTGTGTATCTCACATAAACACAATTAGTCTACTAAGGTTGTCACTCAATTACCAAAACCATACAAGGACCTTTCAACATCATCTACATCAACAACCTCGACACCATGCGCATCCCCTAGTTAAAGCTCCGACCAGCGAGCTCTCCCTTCCATGGTGTGATCCTAGGAGCACAGGCGTACCTGCTCGGGCAGATGAACCTACTCGTCATGTTTGGCAACCGAGCCAACTTCCACTCAGAGGTGCTTACCTTCAAGGTGGTGGACTTCCCGGGGTCTTACCATACCATCTTGGGGTGGCCATGCTACGCCAAGTTCATGGCGGTCCCCAACTACACCTACCTGAAGTTTAAGATGCCAGGACCGAACGGTGTCATCACTGTGGGTAGCACCTTCTGGCATGCCTTCACATGCGACCACGAGCATTTCAACCTCGCCACTGCCGTCATCAACTCATTTGAGCTCCCTCAGCTCAAGGAGTCATCGACCCTAGCAGTCTTGGACTGCAACAAACCAACCTCCTCGATGGCCTTCTACCCACTCGAGGAAACTAAGGTGGTGGACATCGACCCCATTGACCCAACCAAGACGGTGTGGATCAGGACCCAGCTCCTAACCAAATAGGAATACGAGCTCGTCGACTTCCTGCGCGCCAATCGTGATGTCTTCACATGGAAACCATCTGACATGCCAGGCATATCGTGGAACATTGCTGAGCACGCACTACACCTCATCCTAGGCTTGAAGCCCACCAAGCAACGCCTACACCGCTTTGATGATGAGAGGCATAGGGCCATAGGCGAGGAGGTCGCCAAACTCCTAGCAGCTAGATTCATTAGAGAGGTATTCCACTCTAACTGGCTTACCAATCCTGTCCTTGTTAAAAAGAAGACCAAGAAATGGAGAATGTGCATTGATTATACTAGCCTCAACAAGGCATGTCTGAAGGATCACTTTCCTTTGCCGTGCATAGACTAGATAGTCGACTCCACCTCAAGATGCAAGATCCTCTCCTTTCTGGATGCCTACTCAGGCTATCACCAGATCACGATGAAAGAGTCCGATCAACTCGCAACCTTGTTCATTACCCCATATGGTTCATACTGCTATGTAACCAAGCCTTTCGACCTAAAGAACGCTGGTGCCACCTATCAAAGGTGCATGCAGCAATGCTTCACCAATCAAATCTACCTACTCGATCAGCCTGATCAAGCCAAGCTACCGAAACCAACAATCGCTGTCTATGTTGATGACATAGTGGTCAAAACTGATCAAGCTTGCGACCTGATCATGAACTTGGCCACTGACATTCGTGAACCTCCTAAAGGTTCAACATCAAATTGAATACCAAAAAATGTGTTTTTGGGGTTTCAAAGGGGAAGCTGCTTGGATACATCATGTTCAAACACTGGTATCGAGTCCAACCTTGAAAAAATCATGGCCATCTCCAACATGGGCCCTATACGCAACATCAAGGGTGTACAAAGGCTCACCGGCTATTTGGCCGCCCTATGGTGGTTTCATCTCCCGCCTCGGCGAGCGAGGGATGCCTCTCTACAAGCTACTCAAAAGGACAGACATGTTCATTTGGACTAAGGAAGCACAACAGGCTTTGGAGAGCCTCAAAGCATCTCTGACATCGGCCCCTAATCCTCATCGCTCCCAAACGGGGAGAACCCCTCCTCCTCTACATCGCGGCAAGCAACCACATGGTAAGCGCCGCCCTAGTCGTTGAAAGGGAGGAGCTAGGATACAACCTTAAGGTCCAATGACCCATATACTTCATCAGGGAGGTACTCACCGACCCCAAGGTCCAGTACCCCTAGGTGCAAAAACTCCTATACGCCATGCTAATGGTGACCCGGAATCTCCTGCACTACTTCACCGACCATGAAGTCTCGATCATCACATCATACCCGCTCAAAGACATCATTCACTACCACGATGTCATGGGATGAATCTCCAAGTGGGCACTCGAGCTAATGGGCCACGACATCAGGTATATCCCTTGTATTGCTATAAAGTCTTAGGCTCTCATCGATTTTGTCGCCGAGTGGATGGAGGTCCAGCTATCGACTCTGGACATCACCCATGAGTACTAGACGATGTACTTTGACGAGTCCGTAATGGTGCTCGACTCGATGGCTAGAGTAGTTCTGATCTCTCTAGACAGGAGTAAGCTCCGCTACACCATCTGCCTCCACTTTTTAGCCTCAAACAACATCGTGGAATATGAGGCCCTCATCAACAGACTACGCATCACCATCGAGCTCAGCGCTATGTGACTCTACATTCGCGGTGACTCAGAGCTGGTCATCGACCAGGTCATGAAGGAGCCCTCTTGCAAAAGCCTCCTCATGGAAGCATACTGCTAGGAGGTGCACAAGCTCGAGGACAAATTTTAGGGGATCGAGCTACATCATGTCCCCCAAAAGGATAATGACGCCACCGATTTTCTCATGAAATTGGCTGCCAGGCGGATTTCATCTCCGAACAGGGTTTTTGTCAATGACCTCCATGAGCCATCCGCCCGAATCTTGAAAGGACCAATCCAAACACACCCTGACACCAACCTAGCGCTCAGGGGCTCCGACCCCAGTGCCTCCATGACGATGTCACCATGCTGGCACTCAATCAAACCGACTGGCAAGCACCGCTACTCACCTACCTCCTCGAGGAGGTTCTCCCACCCGAAAGGACTGAAGCGTGATGGATCACTTGATGCGCTAAGATAGTCATCATGATTGGAAATGAACTCTACAAATGGAGTCCATCGGGAGTACTCATAAAGTGCTTCCCTACCGACCAAGGTAAGCAGCTCCTCCTCGAGGTCCATGACAGAATCTATAGACATCACGTGGCCCCGAGGTCACTGGTCGGAAAAGCCTTTTGCTAAGGTTTTTACTGGCCCACTACACTACAAGATGTAGAGGAGGTCGCCCAAAGGTGTGAAGGATGCCAGTTCTATGCTCGGCAAACTCATTTGCCAGCACAAGAGCTCCAAACCATCCCCATCACCTGGCTATTCATGGTCTGGGGCCTCGACATGGTAGAACCTTTCAAAAAGGGCTTGGGTGGCTTTACTCACCTACTCATAGCGGTCGACAAATTTACCAAGTGGATCAAGGCCAAGCCCATCACCAACATTCGCTCGGAAGAGGCAATTAAATTCTTCCTCGACATCTTCTACTGGTTCGGCGTTCCTAACTATATCATCACTGACCACAAAACTAACTTCACTAGGAAGAAGTTCCTGGACTTCAATGATGGATATGACATTAGGATCGACTGGGCCTCGGTCGAACATCCACATACTAATGGTCAGGTCGAGTGAGCTAATGGCACGGTCCTCCAAGGACTCAAGCCTTGCATCTTCGACCAATAGAACAAGTACGTCGAGCGATGGGTTGTAGAGGTCCCCAGCAATCCTCTAGAGCCTGAGAATGACCCCAAACTGATCCATGGGGTTCACACCCCTCTTCCTAGCCTATGGAGCTAAAGCAGTGCTGCCCTCCAACCTCGACCACGGCGCCCCAAGAGTGAAGGCTTTCGACTACGACTGAGCCATGGAGGCTTAGCAAGATGTAGTCAACCTACTCGAGGAGGCCCATGAAATGACCATCATCTGCTCCACTCGCTACCAGCAGACTCTCCACAAGTACCATGAGAGGAAAATCAGAGGAAGGATCCTCGAGGTCGAAGACCTCATACTTCAAAGGACCCAATCGACCAAGGGAGAAGCACAAACTCTCTCCACCTTAGGAAGGACCCTACATGGTGACCAAAGTGATCTGACCGGGCGCCTATCGACTGAAGGATGACAACGGCGATGTTCTCACCAACACTTGGAACATCGAACAGTTACGTCGTTTCTTCCCTTAAAAATTCAGTCTTACCGTTTTCTTTCATTCAGTGTTTGCTCCTACAAAGCACCCTGGCCCAAATACTTTTGGCCTGGGTCACTCGGGGGCTCCATGGGGGTGCGATACCACCTCTCTTTTTTACTATTTTATGGTAAATACATTTTTTCCCAAATGAAAGGGTAGTCCGTTCCTTTAATTACTTTACGTAACTTTGCTTTAAACATTCCGACCGATCGCACCCCGCCTCTACCTACGGTTATGAGTAGCTGAGCCTCGTGGGCCATGCTCGAGCTCTTAAGGTTGCAGCCTATGGGACAAATGGGCAGGTGCGAAAAAGAAAGAAAAAAACAAAATTATGCTAAGGTAAAAATAAGGAATAGATGGGACAAGCTTCCCCGAATGAAGTGATTCCATCACAAAAACAAAATAGATTATATTCATTAATACACAAAAACATTTACATGGGGCCTCCCCAATGAACTTATCCTTTACATGTGCTAAGTACTTCTACTCTAATTTCTACCACGACCGCCCGGTGGCATCGACTGATGGCGCGACCGGCGAAGGCAGGGGCTGCTTGCTCCCTGGCTAGATGACACTTGGCTCAGTCGGAGGCAGGGGCGACGTTCACCTCCGACCTAGGCTCCACTCCATCCGTAGGCTAGGCTGACGTCCTCCTGGTGTGTGCCTTTGGCCCGTGTTTGCACGACGGGCATCCATCACCCACTACGCGGAGACTTGCTCGGCCACCAACTATGCGTGTGGCAGCAAGCTTTCCCCAAATGCATGGATGGCCTCTGGGCTCTAGCCATCGGTGTACCTGCTATAGATGGTGGCAAAGTCCAGCTCCGGGTGGTGCATCACCACCGATGTCAGCACCCTCGATGTTCCGTAGAACATCCTATCGGTGATGAGCGCCTGCACTTTGTTTGAGACCTCCACTAGTCGGACGGCGGGCGTGCTGGTGCTCGGCGCCGACCCAAAGACCTCTGAGATGACAACCTAGGCGACGTTGTGAAGCTAGTCAAGCTCCCCCTCGAGAGCACATCGCTCTTCAAGGGACTTGGCCAGTGCCTCCGCATTCCGGCCAATCATCGCCCTGGCTGTCTCCAGGTCCTGCTCTAGTGACCCAACCTTTCCGCCTAGCTCTAGAAGAAGGATAAAAAGCTCAGAAGTAGGCTAAAGGAAAAAACCAAGACAACAAAAGTAGAACAGATACATACCAAGGTGGGTGTTCTCGAGGATGGAGAGTCCCTCCTCTTGTTGAGTCACCTGCTCATGTAACCGGGCATTCAACTCCTTAGTCCCAAGCACCCGACCCTGGAGCGCGAGCACTTCCTGGTCGACCTTCTGACCGGGCCTTCTGCTCTGACTCTAGGGCCTTCCTGCTTCGTCTTCAGGGCCTCCAAGGTACTTTGGAGTGCCACCTCGGTCTCCGCTAGGGACTTCTGCAACGCCGCCTTCAGTCTTTGCCTAGCAGACCCTTCACTGCCTCAAGCCCCCGCTCAGCGGCGGTCACCCACTCCGCCACTGAGCAGCTTCGCCACTCGCGCCTCTATTGCCTCAGCCGCCTAGCCTTGAGACTCACGGTAGGTGGACTCTAGCCTAGTGCTCGAGCTCAGGTGACCCACCACGACACCATGGCCTCCCGGGCGTGCTCCATTGGAGAAAATGGGACTTGTGGCTCGACATCTCATCTAGACCCTACAAAACGAGAAGCAAGCATGCTAATGGCAACCGATGAAAGACTAAGGAGTCAAGGACAAACGCAAAAAAACTCACCTCTATGACCTAGGGCAGGTCGACCGTGACCACCTGCTAGATGGACTTGACCCGCTCTAGGGCCTCCTCGAGCTTCACCCTGGTTTGGGCAAGATCAGACTCCATGGTGAGTCCTCTTCCCCGAAGCACTGTCCCAGAGCTGATCCTCCTGCTCATCTCGAAGGATGAATCGAACCTTCCTTGGGTCCTCAGGGTAGGGCCACACCAGGTCGATAGCCCCTAGCCCACTAGAAGGCCCAGCCATGATCAGACCACCGCCAGCTCCTGCTGATGGCGCCGGTGGCTCCATCCTATCACCTGCTTCACCATTAGAGGAGACCTCCACTATCTCGATCTCACGGCCCGCCAGTGGACCTTCCGCCTCCTGCCTGGCCACGTCTCCCCCCTAACACCTCTAGCTCTGATAGGGAGGGCGAGCCATGTGGCCCTCTGACTAGCAAGGTAGGGAGCCCGATCTCCCTCCCCTCTTCCACCACAGCCAGTGCAGGAGGGCTCACAAGGGTCACCTCCGACGTGGCCTCCGCCGTTGCCACCGGGATCACCGCCAACACCTGTCGCCATCGCTGCTACTGTACTAGCGACCAACCTGGGGGGGCGCCCTAATAGGGGATGGGGATCCGAACGGGTATCCTGATCTTCCGTCAGGTAGAGGTAACTATTGTTGTGGCGGAGAATGACACATCCAATCTGGCTTCAGATCGAAAGATCGAACCCTACAATCTTAGCACCATAACTTCTCTCGGTTATCAATCCGAGACACGGATCTAGGTTGACCAGCCCCAAGAAGGCTAACCCCTGCCTGCGTAATGAAGAACACAAGCAAGAACAAGAAAGAAAACAACCAAATTGTAGATGAATGATTAATCTCACGATGTTGAGGTCTCACAAATCGATGAACGGTGAAATTAGTTCTTGACAGATTAATCTAAGCAAAACCCAAACCCTAATGGAGTGGTGGTAGCAGTTTATGAAGACTCTAGGGTCATGCAAAGACCCCTAGATGTGCCCCCTAAGGGCTCACTGATGATACATGGCCCAACGGACCAAAAACAGTGATGCAACACCCTGATAGATTCTGGACTCAGAATTGTTTCGACGATTCCTATTGATTCCTGTGGAATTTATTCCTCAAACTAAATCCATTAGTTAGCTTATGGAATTAGCTTTCCAACCATATATGGATCATCAAAAATGGAGTCTGTATACGTCCTGGGCATCCATTTTACTGCTGACTGGTCCTGAAGGCTGAGGTAGAGTCGAAGTCGAGTTGGGCTGGGCCTCCAGCTTGTGTTGGTCGTCCTTGCTGGTCTTCTCCACCTCTATACCTTTCTCCAAGTTCCTTATGATCATCTCCTATGTTCCTAAGCAAGAAAACTTAGAAACATGGTCACGTTCCTTCTCACAATTATTTTAGTTCCCTTTGTTTTCGCAAACCCGTTCTCCGTTATATTGTGAAGGATCAGTTTCAAGCACAATCGACGCCGAGGACGGCTTTTTGTCAAGAAGGGGAGGATGATGAGGACATGACACCCATGCATATGACCATGTTTGGCATATGGTATGGAGGGGTAGGAGGCCAGCAAGGGTGTCCAAGTCAAGAAGGAGGTCCGAGGCTAATTCAGTTCGAGTCCCCGAGGTGGAGGCCCAAAACAACTCAAGTTCAAGTCTGCCTTGGCCTCCAAGACCAGTCTGCCTTAAACTGGTCAGCCTAGGACGCATCCAGACTCTATTTTCAACGATCCACATATGGTTGGAAAGCTAATTTGATAAGGAAGCCAATCCAAGTGGTCTCACGTCAAAAGACCTTCGAAATTAATGGGAATCGTCAAAACAAGTCAGCGTCCAGAATCTGCCAGGGTGCTACGACACCGTCTTTTGGTCCGTTGCACCGTGTATCGTGTTTGGGCCCATTAGGGGGCACGTCTAGGGGAGTGACGCCCAAGACTCTATAAATAGCAGCCGTCACTCTCCTTAGGGTTTGGGTTTTGTTTAGTTCTTGATTTCCTCGTGAAACAGACATCGTTTTGTTGCAACTGTGCCACCAAGGCTGCTTGCTGTCAACCAATGCCCCAGTTCTTGATCTTGTTCGCCTGTGGCGATTAGTCCTTTCGAATAAAGACTTGAACTCCTTCTTGTCATCATAAGCCTCATATTTATTTGCAATTTTAGATTGCGTTCATCCCATTCTTGCTTGTGTTCTCGATTCGCTTGCAGGAAAGCCTTCTCGGCGAGGTCAATCGCGTTCGCGTGGTTGATAACCAACGGAGCAGTGGTGTAATGGTTGCGGGGGTTCGAATTAGTCTTGGTTCAAAGCCTAGATCATGAACGTCGAGTCTCCATCAATCAATGCTATCATACCTTTTGGAAGATCGGGCCTAATCTATATCAACAGCTGTGGGGGCTACATGGCTTTGGCTTTAGCTTAGTATGAGGACCTTTTCTAGCCTGTTAGAGGTTACCTTTATGGCGCAAGAGGGGTGTGTTTTGGGTTGGATATAGTGCGGTCCTCTGTCCGTCAGTGTATAGGCTACGCGTTATTGTGCCTGTCGGAAAGGGAGCCCTACATTCGTAGGGCACAGAAACTTAGCGGCCCTAACTTGTTAGACGAACCTTTGAAAGGCTTCATATTGAACCCTGCCGACCATCCTTGGAAGTGGGTTAAGAGATTAGCTACCTCAGGTGAAAGGGTAAATCACGACTCACAGTGAAAGTGTACAACCTCTCCAAAGTGTAAAACTGGTATATCAGCCGTGCTCTCGGTCACGAGCGGCCTTGGACCCTTACGGAATAGATGATGAACACATATGATACTGATGATGAAGATGCTCACTAATGAATACTGTTTATGCTATTCATTATTCATGTTTACCTGATCATGTGTTTATACGGGCTTATGATAAGTTTGATGCTACTCAACTGCTTAAAATCATGACTCATTAAAAGCTAATCGCAGTTAAATCAATGTCAGATTTTTGAGCCTTATGAACCCCATGTTATATTTGTTGAGTACGACATGTACTTACGTTTGCTTTACTTTTTAAATCTTTGGAAAAAAATTCCAGATGGGTACCAGATTGCTAGAGTTTAGAGGAATTAGGTTTGCGGTCAACCAGTAAGTTGTCCCTGTGGAATTGGAGTCTTCACTCGAAGATCGGAGTTGTCTTTCTGCTGTTTGCTATCTATCGTTATATTCTTTATACTAGGTACGTTATATACTGAGCATTGTCTTTCGGTATTACCCTTATTTATAGCTATATATGAGATTTAACTTCTTGGGCTCACATATGGTGTATATATGGTTTTGTTCTTAAAACCGAGTGCTACACAAACTAATATGATTAGATACGCATACGCTATGAAAAAAATACTCTTATAATATATTAATTTAATATCTTAAATGTTGTTGTGTTTTTCTATAAATTTAATCAAACTTGAAAATATTTGATTTAAGATAACTCTAAAATTAATTTCTTTAGAGACCGAGAGTATACAGATTACAGAGTCAAATAAAAAGTTCAACTTAATTGCGTGGTGTAATAGTTTCAATAAACTATTAAATTTCTAATAACACGTTTCTTCTAAAAGAGAAATATTTTTTAACAGTACTTTATCTGTTTCAAATAATAAGAAATTTGTTCTATCCTAAGTCAGACTCTACAACTTTGATCAAGTTGATAGAAAATCAAAAGAGGAATATTTCTCTGTTCAAAATTAGATAAGTTCAACTTAGGACAAAATTAAACCAAGCTAGAACAACTTATAAGTCAAAAACAGATGAAGTATTAATTTAATGAGCTTTTAGAATTCATTTTTTTTGGCAATTATTATGAAAGTAACACTATATAGAAAGGTTACATTTAAAAAATCAGAGAACCACAAAATCACACTATTTTAATATCTTTATTTATAAGTTTGTAAGGATAAATTAATGTTTAATAAGAGGTTAAGTTCCTCTATGGAGAATTTCATGTGATAATTATTTGCATAGAAGGGAGACCGAGCCGTTCTTCTTTTCCGTGAAAAAAGTGACTACTGTTTGGTGGTGAGAAAAAAGGTCTTTTCCACTGTACTAAAATTAATTTTCCATCTACTCCATTATTCTAATTAGATACATATACAGTATATTTTTTTGGCGGCAACATCAGCGGAGTTTCCCGCGAAAAATAATTGTGGGTGTTTTGGCTTCCTTCTATTCCCCATTTTCTTCGCGTTTCCGCCGTTCATTCGCTGCTTCCCAATCCGGGATGGTGGAAAGGAGAGGCCTCACTTCCAATCCCGCCGCCGGCCCGCCGCCGAGTGCTGAGGCGGTCCCCGTCTCGATCCGCCCCGCCTGGTTCTTATCGCCGGTGCTGGCGCTGGCGGTGCCGGTGCTGGCGGCGACGGCAGAGGAGTTGGAGGCGTCGCGGCAGAAGAAGCGGATGAGGAAGAAGCACAGGGAGCAGGAGGAGGCCACAGCGGCTTCCTCGGAGGCTCCTCGACCTCCGAAAACCCCGGAATCCAAGCGCGAGTCCACAGTCCCAGTCGCTCCCGAAACCCTAACCTCGGCGGCGGCGGCGGCGGGGGAGTCTCCCCGACCTCTGGCAAACCCGGAATCCGAGTCCCCGGTATCAGTCGCTCCCGAAACCCTAACCTCGGCGGGGATGGGGGCGGCGGCAGTGAGGCTGGTTAAGGGGCGCGAGAGGAAGAATCAGGTGGCGCCGCCGGCATCTCCATTAATGGAGGAGCCCGTGCGCAAGGAGGAAAAGAGGCGCAAGAAAAGGAAGAATGGGGAGGCCGCAGTGGTGATTCCATCGCCGCCCACTCCTGCTGTGGCCCAAAACTTGCAGATGGAAAGCAAGGTGACGGCAGAGGGGGCAGCGGTGAGGAAGAAGCAGAGGCGGCGGAAGGTGGAGCACGAGCAATCCGGGCAGCCACCATTTCCCATTGATGTCCATCCACAGGCAGGGGAAGAAGCTGCTGCTGGTGGTGGCGTCATGGGCAGTCAGTGTGTCAAGAGGAGCAGCAGCAAGAAGTCCCCGGTCTTGAAGCAGCAGCCGCCACTGCCCCAAGGCTTTTTCCCTCCCATGGCCAATCCCAATTCCATTGATCAGGACCCCAATTATTCCTCACCTTTTGGTGCATTCTTTGCCCAATTCGCCTACAAACCTGATCGCCGGAAAGATGGCAATGGTCCGCCACTTCCTAATACCGTTGATCGCCCTGTGAGGCTGCCTCCTCAAGGCCACCCATCATCTGGGTCTTCTCTGCTCACTGCAAAAGAGACCTCCAAGGCTGCCAGGACAACAACCTCGAACACCAAGCAACCATGCCCAGCCTCAGCATCAACCTCAGGTTCACAAGAAGAGGTAAGGATCAAACGGAAGGAAAAGCCCGAGAATAAGATGACAAGGGAGATGGCGGTGAGGGAGTCTCCCTGTCCTCTGGCAAACCTGGAATACAGGTCTGACTCCCTGGTCCCAGTCTCTCCTGAAACCCTAACCTCGGCAGAGATGATAACGGTGGCACTGAGGCAGGTTAAGGAACGCGAGAGGAAGAATCAGGAGGTGCTGCCGGCATCTCCATTAATGGAGGAGCCTGTGTGGAAGGAGGAAAAGAAGCACAAGAAAAGGAAGAATGGGGAGGCTGCAGTGGTGATTCCATCGCCGCCCACTGCTGCTGTGGCCCAAATCTTGCAGAGGGAAAGCAAGGTGACGGCAGAGGGGGCGACGTTGAGGAAGAAGCATACACGGCGAAAGGTGGAGCAGGAGCAATCTGGCCAGCCACCATTTCCCATTGATGTCCATCCACAGGCAGGGGAAGAAGCTGCTGCTGGTGGTGGCGTCATGGGCAGTCAGTGTGTCAAGAGGAGCAGCAGCAAGAAGTCCCCCGTCTTGAAGCAGCAGCAGCCACTGCCCCAAGGCTTTTTCCCTCCCATGGCCAATCCCAATTCCATTGATCAGGACCCCAATTATTCCTCACCTTTTGGTGCATTCTTTGCCCAATTCGCCTACAAACCTGATCGCCGGAGAGATGGCAATGGTCCGCCACTTCCTAATACCGTTGATCGCCCTGTGAGGCTGCCTCCTCAAGGCCACCCATCATCTGGGTCTTCTCTGCTCACTGCAAAAGAGACCTCCAAGGCTGCCAGGACAACAACCTCGAACACCAAGCAACCATGCCCAGCCTCAGCATCAACCTCAGGTTCACAAGAAGAGGTAAGAATCAAACGGAAGGAAAAGCCCGAGAATAAGATGACAAGGGAGATGGCGGTGAGGGAGTCTCCCTGTCCTCTGGCAAACCATGGAATACAGGTCCGACTCCCTGGTCCCAGTCTCTCCTGAAACCCTAACCTCGGCAGAGATGATAACGGTGGCACTGAGGCGGGTTAAGGAACGCGAGAGGAAGAATCAGGAGGTGCTGTCGGCATCTCCATTAATGGAGGAGCCTGTGCGGAAGGAGGAAAAGAAGCACAAGAAAAGGAAGAACGGGGAGGCTGCAGTGGTGATTCCATCGCCGCCCACTGCTGCTGTGGCCCAAATCTTGCAGAGGGAAAGCAAGGTGACGGCAGAGGGGGCGACGTTGAGGAAGAAGCATACACGGCGAAAGGTGGAGCAGGAGCAATCTGGCCAGCCACCATTTCCCATTGATGTCCATCCACAGGGAGGGGAAGAAGCTGCTGCTGCTGGTGGCGTCATGGGCAGTCAGTGTGTCAAGAGGAGCAGCAGCAAGAAGTCCCGGGTCTTGAAGAAGAAGCAGCCACTGCCCCAAGGCTTTTTCCCTCCCATGGCCGATCCCAATTCCATTGATCAAGATCCCAATTATTCCTCACCTTTTGGTGCATTCTTTGCTCAATTCGCCTACAAACCTGATCGCCGGCAAGATGGCAATGGTCTGCCACTTCCTAATACCGCTGATCTCCCAGCGAGGCTGCCTCCTCGAGGCCACCCGTCATCTGGCTCTTCTCTGCTTACTGCAAAAGAGGCCTCCAAGGCTGCCAGGACAACAACCTCGAACACCATGCAACGATGCCCAGCCTCAGCATCAACCTCAGGTTCACAAGAAGGGGTAAGGGTCAAAGGGATGGAGAAGCCTGAGAAGAAGATGACAAGGGAGAAAAAGCCAAGGCAGCCACTGCCATTACTTAGTGCTGCCGAGAAGCGTTCAGATAAATACCGTCGCCTGTCGCTGGATCAGCTGGTGCCCCCACCGCGCTCCCCCCATAAGCTATTGCAGGAGAATTATGCTTCTGACCCCTGGAAGGTCATTGTAATATGCATGCTCCTCAACTTAACACAGGGAAAACAGGTGAGCTGTTTAATTCTTTCTACTTTGTGTCATCTCTGTGAATGTTACTTGACCAAACAATTATCTAGATTCACAGTCAGCTGCTTGATTCATCAGAACAGTTTTCATGATTGTCAAAGAAGGGCAGGCCTGGTGCAGTGGTGAGAGTTGTCTCACTAAGTCACCAGGTCGTGGGTTCGAAGCAGCCTCATCCGCAGATTTTGCGGGGGGGAAGGCTTGCCTCGGTTTTTCCCTTCCCCAGACCCCACTCATGTGGGAGCCTCCGGCACTGGGTCTGCCCTTTAGTTTTCATGATTGTCAAAGAGAAAGAGACTAACATTTGTTTCCATGATAAATGTGTGTTTTAATAATGGTTGTCTGTGCCTACTTCTTTCTTTGATACAAGATGATCGATTATATGTTTGCACAGTGTGCATAGGATTGACAAACAAACTTGAACAGTGGACCACTTGTTATAGATACGTTGCACATGCATGTTTGGGTCCAATCCTTTATGGATTATTATACTGCAGTCCAGAACAGGCTAGTTTATTATGCGTTTTAAGCGTAACACTGGCTCAGATAGGCATTTCACATCTGTTTATTTTTACGAAGACTATTTATTACCCTGATGATTTATGCGCTCATAAAATTACTTATCTAGTGTGCTTTTATTGCAATGCTAATTCAACTAGGTGTTTCGCATTTGCATTTATTATTACCAAGGCTATTCCCCTGTTTGCTGTTGCTCTGGTGGAACATTCTTTGGGTTCAAGGGTTGAATTTTCTTTGTTTACTGCTGCAGGTCAGGAAAAAAGTGAAGGGCTTCTTCAAGCGCTATCCTGATCCTCAGACTGCATATACAGCTGATCCCGAAAAGATGGCAAAGTATCTAGCACCTCTTGGATTGCAGCGTGTGAAAACAAACAGAATCCAGAAATTCTCTAAGGCTTATGTTGGAGTAGAATGGACCTATATCACTGAGCTTTGTGGTGTCGGCAAGTGAGTCGGCCCCCCTCCTACCCCCACCCCCCCTAAACTCTTCTGTGTATGTGGACTATTCGTAGAATGCTGTTTTTTGCCCTGTCGAGTTATTAATTTGAATGTTGCCTCTTACTCTAGGTATGCGGCTGATGCTTATGCAATCTTTTGTGCTGGAAGGGCAAATGAAGTGGTTCCAAAAGATCACAAGTTAGTTGATTACTGGAATTATGTCTGTTTTGAGTTACCCTCAATTCAGGTAGGAATCTCCCGCAAGGAGCTCTCCATTACTTATGAGCTACATTATGTTGTAAGCTTTTATTTCTCTTTGTGTGATGTCAATTGTGGAGGTAATACAAGCATCACCGTTACAGTAAAATTTAGTGCTGATCCTCTTCATAATCCTTATTATACTCCCTCTGTCCTGAAGTATAAGGTATCCTAGGATTCTAAGACATTTTATGGGGTAAAGTAGATGAATCATTTAACTTCTTTAAAAGTAGGGAGATACTGTGCTTACCATATTTCGAGCTTGGTGGTTGGGTTGACAACAGACATTAATGGTTGGTAGGCATGTAATTGGTGCCTAGGGGAGTTAAATTCACTAGAATCCCTTGTAATTTGAGGCAAATTTTGAATGATTCGAAACCTTATATTTCAGGATGGAGGGAACAGTTGTTTGCTTAAGTACTCCAATAGGAAAGAACTAGGAACTTTATAGAAGTGTTACTTAGCTCTTCTCGAGATCGCAAATGTGCGTGCAACTCTAGATAGTTAAACACACGATCTATATTGAAATTAAAACTTGTTGAGATGTGTTTTACATATTCCATATGTATGCAATGCAATCTGTATTAGAGCTTTAGTGGCAGACATGGCTACTTGAGAAGGAAATCAGTAGATGAACTTGCTTTAACAATTCTGTTGTCATTTCTACTTGTGCTGTTTTGATGTTTTGCATTCCTCATTTTACTGCCATGAGGGTAAACCAGTGTTGTATATATGATAGTTTTGGGATATCCTTGCCAGAGGCCATTAGGGGTGTGTGTGTGTGTGTGTGTGTGTGGGGGGGGGGGGGGGGGGGGGGGGGAGGGTATGCAGTGCTTTGTACTGCCCTAGTATTCTTTGGAGCCTAGCCTGACAATGTGCCTTTTTTCTCTACGGATGGGTTAACCTGATACTGTATTTTGCTTTCATTTTGAAGTTGGAAGTTTTCCTTTTTATCATTGGTGTTCTTGGATAATTTCTTATCTATTTGTCATTCCCCTTTTTCCCCATTTGCCCCACTACAACAACAACATAGCCTTTCAGTCCCAAGCAAGTTGGGGTAGGCTAGAGTTGAAACCCACCAAGAGCCCCAAGTCACGGTTCAGGCACTTCAATAGCTGATTTCCAAGTACTCCTATTCAAACATAGATCTCTAGGTATATCCCAAGCTTTCAAATCTCTTTCATTTGCCCCACTGTTTTCTCTAATTTAAACATGGGCTCAAAACCTATGCAGTGGCCAAAAATAAAAATAAAATCTAGTGATAAAAGGGAAAACCACCATTCAACAATTGGACCTGGGTTGGTACACTCCTTTCCTCTAGAATAATCTATATTTGAATCATTTTTTTCTTATGGTTTCATTTTCCCTGTTGGGACAACTCTGTCCATGAGAACAGCAAGGGTTTCTAGGTTGATCAACAATGGAGGGTTAGAGCAAGAGTATAGTAGAGTATGTTAAAATACAGAATTAGGTGGTTGGGACCCTGTCTAATAGTTTGCTTCTAACCTTAAACCAATATACTGATATTCTTGATAATGAATGCTAATGATTTGATTATAAATTCGTGAACTCTAGTGACTTAGTATTGAAGTGTTTTTTATGAAATAAAGCAAAAAATGTTTTTGTTGTGCATATTATCAGATCATTATCCTGTATATTATATGTACACCGAAGTACTTCCCATGAAATGCCGGACTATGTTTGTTTTGCATATTCTTGTATAGCCATCATAGTAATATTTGAATTTGAGTCGAATGTACGGTGAGTCCTTCAACTTTTCCCATATGCTCATCTAGGTTCATTCAACTTTTCAAGTAGTTCATTCTAAGTTCACTCTAGCTCCAATCATGTACCTAAGTTCCCACTTTGAATGAACCACTTGAAAAATTGAAGGACCTAGATAACCAACTTGAGAATTATGGACCCATATGAGAATATGGGAAAAGTTTAGGGGCCCACAGTTCATTTTCACACTTTGAAGTTTATTAGTGTCGTAACTTACAAGCAAATACTCTCTGGCATTGCATCACAACCATTGGTTTGCTTTATATTAGGATGAACTCGGTGACTGTCGGTAGTAACTTTGAGTGAACTGTGCTGACACTGTGTCAATGCAGCCTAGTAGAAATCGAATTGTTTTCTTTTTCTAGAGAAACACATAAAGAAGCCCTGCCGACTTTTTCTATATATGTAATTCGAAACTGTGTACTTGTTGCAGAAATCGCAGGATGCACAGGAGGCTGGAGTGATGGGGCTAGGAAACATTGTCGCTAAGGTGCAGGAAGTTGCTGTGAGCTGTTGACATGGAAAAACAGTTACGTCGTGGCAAGCGCTTTTGGTGTTTCTACTTGCAACTTAATGTTATATATAATATATGGAGTATTTATCTAATTACTGTGACAGCCTGTAAGTAAAGCTTCAATGCTGGTTAAGGTGGGCCTTGCATTGATTTGCTCCAGGAGCTAATCAGCCAGGACGTAATTTCTAGTGATCAAAGTGGTAATCATGGCCAAGTATATGTTTTAATTTTTGGGAACTTGTATGTGATGTGTGATGGTTGCATGCTGTTCTTTGATTCCCTGGGGCTCGGATTGTAGCGTAGTCATTTGGTGCAGGTCAACAAACCGTGAATAGGGATGGGTTTGTTTTCCCAGAAATGGCATCTTGTATCGTCTGAGGGATACTTAACAAGAGAGCTTTTCCTCTACTAAGTACTAGCGATAACAAACTAAAGCAGACACAAATCATGCGCAAACAACCAAACCGAATTCTGCATCCATGCTCTGCTTGTCTTGTTGAAACAAGAGGAACAACTTGGTTGAAGGCTGCTGTAGGTGATGCCTACAAAACGTTACGTTAATTAAAAGCATTATCAAACTGTAAACATCTTGCAAAAAATCTAAACAACGTGGCTATGAGCTCCACGTTTTCTGAACCTAGGGCACGAAAAGGAGAGTTGACACTTGACACTGTACGAAACAGTATGTGTTCTCAATTGCATATTGCAAAGTTTCGAAATTAGCCGATTACTGTACTGAATGCTACAACCCAGCCTGTTCTCTAAAGGTTAAGGGCATCGGGAAGGGGTGTGGTTCTTGTCGCCGTCAATCATGTGCTTCTTGTTCCATGTTCCCTCTCACTTTCTCGGCCTCGCGGGGCATGTAGATGACAGTGGCTCCTCAGTTTTTTGTTATTTGCTTGGTAATGTTGGGTCTCAAGCTTGAGACTTAGCACAAGCTTTTTGCGCCTAAAGCCAATCCTGTAACATTTAAGGGTGGCCTAAAAAATGTGACATTGTTTTTAAAGCCGATCAAATTTCCACACTCTGGATGCCCTAATTAGTAGCTAACGTGAACACTAATTTCATATGGAGGGTCGAGAGGCACCTAGCAAGCACAGGTTGAATAGACGCCAGGCAATTGCGGTGAATCTGTGCGATGGTGTCAAATAGAGAAGGCTTCTTGTTGATGGTGATGCCCGCAAGTGATTTGGAAGGTGTCTTCTCATCATCATATTCACTTGAGGAAGCATCGAAATCCCACTCAACACAATATGCATGGCTCTTCTTCTTCTTGAAGCTCATGCTCTTGTCTTCTTTGTCATAGTTGGACTTGCCCTTCTCTTTCTTGGGAGACTTGTTCTTGTTGGGGAAATCGGCTACAAGATGACCAACTTCCCCACAATTATATCATCTTCTTTCCTGAATAATTCTATGGTGTGTAAAAACCCCCAAGAATATTTATCGTGGTGGCATAAAAATTAAAAATATCATGCATTCAATTATATCAGAAAATTCAAAAAAATATGAGATAGACATCTTGCTAGAATTATGTCACTTTAAAAATGTTTCTAAACCTCCGAGAACGACTAATCTCCAGGATGGCTGACCGCTAACCCTTTTATCCTAATCCGTTCCACGAGTTTTGTTGTTCTTGTCGAAGTTTTTGCAGGATGATCACGAGCAAGTTCACTCGGTTCAACCTCATCTCATTCCACAATGAGTACACCCTCTTAGAGGAACCTAACTTCCTAATAGACTAGAAGGACAACCGTTTGCAAACCGCTCTAAGGAAGACCACGACAATATTCTAGCTTAGGGGAAGGGCATCCCCCATGTATCTAGATAAGTATTTATTTTTCTTTTGTTGTACTATTTTTATATCTATGTGTGATCTTAAAAGAAAAATGAAAACAAATAAAAGTATATGTGTCTAGCTTTATGTTTTTAAGAGCTAAAATGAAAGGACTCTGAAGGTAATCTCTTGACATGGAAATGATGAATAGTTGCTCTATTGTAATTCCTTTCAAGTATCTAGTTTTTAGCCTTAAATTCTTTTGAGTTTTTGATAAGACTGCTTTGATATAAGAATTCACTTTGAACCTGGAAACTCGTGGGTAGCATATGCTTGATCTAAGTCTAGGTAATTGACGGATATGATATGAGAAGGTCTGAGCTGCTGTTTATCTTATTCCAAGTGATACTAAAGTTCTGAAGATTTATCTTTTGAAAAACATAAAAATGTTACATGATGATCTCCTGTATGATAAAGCTTGAATTCCTACCAGAGCCTTATATAATATTTAGACTAGAAAAACTTTCCACATATATGCTGCTTGTTTTGCATTGAGTTTAGTCAAGCTTTGTTGACCCTTATGAGAGGTTTGTCATGCTCTTAAAATCAAGATCACGTACACACCACCCACATATGCACTACTCCTACACTGGGGGTAGGCGCAAAAACATGTCATTCCATCTAGATCCACTAAAAATGTTTTACTCCTACACTGAAAATAAACACCAAAAATATGGATATCCACCAAATAATTGCTCCAAGTTCTTGTTGCTATCTCTCCAAAATTTTGTTACAGAAAAGAAGCATTGGGCTATGCAAAAGTAATTTAAAAAAAAGAGAGAGAATTGAAAAAAAATTAACAAGTGTCTAAGATATTGAAAACAATGGGTACTTAGATGCCCGCCTGAAAAAAGGGAGATGAATAAGGTAGCCCATGTTATCTTACAAAGCTATTTCTAAATTCCAAAAGAGAGATATATTTTCAAGGAGCATAGTAGAATTAGGTTAGCCACATATATATCCACCATATATATTCACCATACATCCATACATATACACATCTTGATTTGATTGTATGACTTAACTCTCTTTGAATCCGAGGTTTAACTCTCTTTGAATCCGAGGTTTGACTTGACAATATATGTATTGCAAGTATGCTCTTTCATGCTTTCTCACTCCTATGACCTCCACATAAGTCATTAGTTGTAGGAAAAGAGAGGCATAACATCATTATTGTCTTGACTGAGGATCCACAAACACCACATATATATTAAGAGATTTGAGAGTGTCATACAATGGAAAGCCCTTAGTTTTATTTTGAAAATCCATAAAAACTCTGGAATAATGGTTGAGCAAAGAACTTGAGACGTAGTGCTTAACTTGATCGTTCTGTCTTTCAATTGCTCAAGACCCAAGTGAAGGCTAAGAAGCCCCATGGTTGAAGGTAATACGGGTAAGTTTAAAAGTCAGATCAGTTTATTCTAATCCGGAGAAGAATTCTTGTTTGAACGCATGTGCACTTTTGAGGAGTAAAAATATCGATGAAACTCCTGATCCATTTGCTTAGTTTAACATTGCTCAAGGACGAGCGAAGGTTAAGCTTGGGGGAGTTTGTTGACAGTAGTTAACAACCATTATAAACCATTAATATAACATGTATAAGGGCATGAATATAATCACCAACAAAGGTTTAGGGGTTTAAACTAACAAATTCTACGAGTTTTGGTGAATCTATGTTTTCAGCAGGGTTTATTCAGAAAACCATCAAGGTGGACCTATATGTCAGAAATAACCACGCTTATTCACGGCATAAACAACACTAGAAGAATCTAGAAGACACCACACCGCGGCGGAGGGCGAGAGGCCGCCAGGTGGGACCGGCCGGTCCCACCTACATACTAGCCGGCCCCCTAGGCCCACTACTCAGTCTCCCCTTGCTACCTCGGTTCTCCACCGCCTTAAAGATCGCATCTACACCATTTATTCAAGTCGGTTTGATTCAAAGGCTCAGGATTGACGCTTCGGCCTATATATACCAGCCCCTGCCACCCCCCTGAGGCATCAAACCCTGATCAAGTCATTTGAGAAGACAGAAACCCTATTCATCCTCAGAGCTCCACCATATTCTAGGGCATAGCTAGCTAGGCTAGGTCTAGAGGGAGGCAAGTCTCGCTTGGATTATAGATCGTGTCAAGAGCATGGCTTGGTATAGCTTTTGTACCCCCTCTCTTTTATAACTCTCATTACTTTTATATGTTTGCTACAATCGTTATGACATTGTTCTTCATATCATTCATGTTCCTAGTTATCATGTTCCTCATCTACTTTGATTATATGATTAGTATAGTTAGATTATCGTGTTTAAACATAAGTTCATATAGTGCTCGCTCTAAGGTACCAGGGGTGAGTGGTCGACATTGTGTAAGCGTAGTGCTTATACATTGTTTACCTATGGATGTGCCTATATTCTGGGCCATGTGGTAGATCGTGAGTGTGACACTCCCATTGAATCCTTTGTAGTCCACTCCCTGAATATAGGACAAGTAGGATCTAGTTATGAAGGAAGACAAACTCTTTTCTTAATCTTCCTTAGTAATATCCCTTATGTGTAGATATGAAGTTGATCTTACCCATGACTACTAAGTGTAATTGCATTAATCATAGTATGCTTTGACTTGTAATTAATAATGACTTATGAATTATTCCTCTAATATTCTACTTAGCCATGCTAATGCCATAGAAAGGAAGTACTCTAAGTGATCATTTATCATTTATCATTACTTATCATATTTATCTCTTGACTTACCCCTATTGAGAGTAGAAGTTGGGTTATGGTTTATTTCTCCATCATTTGTATAAGTTATCAATATATTCCAACTATCAGTCCTTTCCTGTGGTAAAAATATAAATAACGATACCTGGAATACTCTCGGGTGAAATGCTACAATGGTATATTATCTGTGCGCTTGTAGATCCTTTTCATATATATATTCTTTCTAGTCACATGAAATACTAAAAGTATTTCTTAGTGTCATTCTAGAAGTGGCACTAGGTAGTACCAATAAGCATTTCTGGCATCATAGTTAGGGATGACAACTTAGTAAAAGTGATGCTAAGAAATGTCAACTGAACATTAGGTGGCTACTTAAATAAGTGACAAGTTAATAAATACCAACAGGTATAAACCCTATCCAAAGCCCTTTTCTCAAATGCTTTTTAATCCGCTAACTCAAAATGTGTTCCAACATGAACATAACACCTTAAACACTGAGTACGCTTTTCAAAAACATTTTTCAAAGCATTTTCACTTGCTTCCTCACCATGTCACTAGGTTTAATACTTGTACATTGTTAATCCTCACCTAGTGGCACTTAGACAACTATAATGGCATTAGAGTTCCCCTCTATATAGTACGACTATCCTAAACCTGACCTTGCACTCTATTGCACCTTGGTCATAAAAAATGAAACCACTATGCATATACATCTCCTCTCCATGGTTGAGCACTTGCTTCATGGTCATGATCATCATCTTCACCATCTCCTCGCCTTTCTCAACTCCATCATGTAGACCTAGCTTAATCATCTTCACTAAAAGCATTAGTCCACTAGTTGTCACTCAATTACCAAAACAAAACTAGTGCTTTTCGGTGTGCTAACTCCAAATGTGCCCAAACTTGAACACCACCACTTAAGCATTGAGTTAGCATTTTTGAAAGTTTTTTCAAAAACATTTCCACTTGCTTCCTCACCATGTCACTAGGCCTAATGCATATGCAAAGAATGTCATCACCTAGTGGCACTAGATAATAGTAGTCACTTTAGAGCTCCCCTCTTAATAGTATGACTATTTATCCTAAACTCGACTGTGCATTCTATTGCACCTTGGCCAGCAAAAGCAAAGCCCTATTCATATACCTTTGCCTTTGGGCTTGCTTTCCATCTTCTTCCAAGGTTTAGCACTTGCTTATGGTCATAATCATCATCTCCACAATCTCCTAGCCTTTGCTCAACTCCATTATGTGGACCTAGCTCAACCATCTCCATTGAAAGCATTACTACAGTAGTTGACACTCAATTACCAAAATCAAACTAGGGCTTTCAAACTTTCCTCTTCACCCAACCCTTTGCTACTCAATCCACCATCATTGATCATTTTCCAAACTGATGCTTGCACCATTGTTGCGGCAACATTGATTCCACTTACATCAGCACTAATAGAGCCTCTACATCCTACCAAGGACATGTAGTCCTTTTTTCAATACTAGAATAGATAACTAGTTCCATCTCGCTACATGAATGGCCCAAATCAGCATAGAAACTATCTACACCACACACAAATTGCTTCAAATCGAACCACTGACCTTGTAGTATGGGTAGTAGTAGAACACTTGACCTAGGCTCCATGATTTCTTGGAGACTCACTGCACTACCTTCATCCATCCGCACTTAGTGCATTCAATCAGCGGTAGACCCACTTCACCTCACGGATCCGAGGCCAACGCCCATGATTCACTAGCCACGACGTTGATCTGATGGAGGGGATGAAAGTGCATCTAGGCCCTAAGTGAGTTTTATTTGGTGGATTGAATGACAACACAATTAAGGACTAATGTATTTCATAAGATTTGTAGGTGTTTACTCCTAGGTTGATTATAGTATGATGGACTCAAATCATATGTTGAAATAACTATTAATGAATATTGAGTCCAAGCGTGTGTGTGTGTAAGTGTAGATGACACATGAGAATCTGCATATGGAATGGTCTCACTCTTGATGCTCGTTTGTTCTAATCAAGATGAAGAAATGGTTTTCATATTGATGGTCAATTGCCAATGCTTTAATGGTTTATAAATAAATATCATCAAGAAGGAAGCTCATAGAAATAATCTAGTTCAAGCAGAAGGCAACAATACAAATGAAATGGTCCCATTAAAAAAATACAGATGAAATGGTATTCAATGTGTGCTTAAAGTTGATTCAAAGCAAGATGTGACTTGATGGATTGATAAAGTGAAGATAGCAAAGGAAAGGGCTTTGAGGTACTAAGCGAAGGTGAAGGGCAAATGACGGCTTGGAAACCGAGCGACCATGGCTAGAGTGAAGAAGATAGTTCTTACACTGAGTCAAGGTACTAATCAAGCTATGCAGAGTCATGTTGAGGTGGAGGAACAAATCATTATTAAAGTATGGAAAATGACTTGTGGATGCAAAGCATAGTCTTGATTGTTTTAGCTCAAAGCAATGAAGGTGTGAAAGCCTTCAAATGGTCAAAGTTGAGAGCACTATTTGAAGAAAGACGAGCTCAAGTGGTATTAATTGTGAATCTTCAATCTATATCTCTTATAAAGCAAAACCCCGCTACAAGTTTTTGTCTCGCATCCCAGCGTTCCACATAATCGGTTGTCTCTCTGTCTTCTCTCCCCACATCAGTGTCCACCAACGATACCCTCCGATTGGAACCCAATAAACAGGTTTAATCGTGTCAGATTCATTATTGATCTACTAATGAACGATCCGTCAATTCGTCTTCCAACTGACAACCTTGGAGCGTTGCATGCACCCAGCCATCACTTCCAAGTCCCGATCTAAGAAAATGAAGAGGCTGAGATTCGGCTCAACTTCCTCTAGCTGTACATCTCCCACCCTCGTGTGTGTGTGTCTCTCTCTCTCTCTCTCTCTCTCTCTCTCTCTTATATACATATATATAACACACACACACACTAGTCCCTGCTTTCAACCTCCTCCTGTTTGGACACCGGTTACCAGTTAGCAAGAGGCCCCTGTCCATGCTGAAATGACATTCACTGCAGTGCACAATTCCTCTTCCCCTGATGTTTGTGATCTCCATTATTGATTTTGATTTGTTTGCAGGTTTTGACATAAGATAGACATTGGAAACCCCAAAATAGGTTGATCCACAATCTTCTCCTCCACCTCTCCCTACTCGAGTATTCTGATTTGTCTGCCGCAGGGTTTTGCAGATAATGGATTTAGCAAATCAGAATCAGGTCTGACCACAATCTTCTCCTTCACCTCTATCTTTTTTTTTGGTTTTTTTTGCCAAATTTCATTAGACTCTGAAATCAATTTTGTTCTGTTTTCTGTTTTGTATGTTAACATCCCCGCAAGACTGCAAACTAGCATATCTGGTTCCCATTCTTCCCCGCAAGTCCTGGTCACGTAAGTTTCTTGCTTTGTGGTATAAATTATTTCAGTTTCATCTTCTTTGTCGAGTGGTACAGGTGTTAGTTGATCTCCACCAATAGGCCCAACGGCCTATTGGGCCCTATCTCTGCTCCCTGATCGGGGGAGCCCAATCCTAATTCGGTTGGAGGGCCCCTGTCGCACAGCACACATAAAAGGAAGGTGGGGGTGAGGGCTCGGACTACGAGGTTGACCGAAGCCGCCACACCCACCTACACAGAAACCCTAATACCGATCTAAAGAGCTGCTGCCAGCGACGGGATGTGCCCCAACCACCGCCGTCGCCCCTGCAGGTCTACACCGGCACCTCTGCAGCCCCACTGTATCGCCACCTCTCCTCTTCACCACCACGCCGAGCACTGGCGTCCGCGAGGATGCATCCACGGCGGCATCGGCGTCCACGCTGCCGCTGCGGTGAAGCTCCTCACCGGTCGAGGAGCCTAACTACGGATCTACGGGTTACATAAAAGGTACTCACATAGATTCTAACAATGGTACCAGAGACAGGTTACAAGTGTGTAACCCTAACCCTAACCCTAACCGGGTAAAAGCAAAGAAAAGGGACCGGGGGTGGCGGATTTCATTGGAACCCGGTCACCACTGCCACTGCGCAAGGGGGAAAAGACCAGATCCGTGTTCGGATCAGAGAAGAATAAGAAAAGTAAACAAGATCCATTCGGATCGTAGAAAAGGAAGGGCCCTCGGCACTTGAACTCTAACCCTAACTGGGTTAAAGAATGGATGAAAAGAAAGAAAAGGTTTCGGCCTTAAGATGAACAAAGCCGAACCCTAAATCCAAAAGAGAAAAGAAAGAAAAGAAAACAGAACCGAACCCTAGATCCATTCAGATGTCAAAGAAAAGAAAGGAGAACCTAACCCTAGATCCATTCGGATGTCAAAGAAAAGAAAAGGAAGAACAACTCAAATCTGAAGGGGAAGGAAGAAGAAAAGAAACCCCAGATCCAAACCCTAATACCCCATTACCGGTTCAGATAAAAGGAAAACGAGATCCAAATTGAAAAGAAGGGGATGGGAAAGGAGAAAGGGAAGGGGACGGAACCGTCCTTTCACCGACGCGGGAGAAGTGCCGAGCGGGGGCAGTAGCTCGCCGGCTCGGTCAAGGGGGCGCCGCGGCCAGGCCGCTCGACGGTGGCGTGCTCACCCGTCGGGGAGCACGCGCGCCGGCGAGGGGGCCGGCGACGACGCCGTGGCTCGCTGCTCCACCTCGGTCACTCGCTCGGTTGTCATCGCTGCGGCTGAGAGAGGAGTGGAGAGCGGCGAAGAGAGAAAGAAGAGAGAGAGAGAGCGGCGAAGAAAGAATAAGTTAGGGTTTTGGAGAGCGCGGCCGCGGGGGGTTTTGTTCGCCCTATCCGCGCGCGCGACCGTCCGATCAGACAGACGGCGCAGATTCACCGGGCCGGCTTTCAGCCCAGGCGGGTGCGCACGCCAGGCCGAATTCCCGGCCCAGGCCCAGGTTGCGGCCTAGGCACGGGGGAGCGCGCGGGAAAGGGCGCAAACGGCTGTGGGCCGTGTGCCGTTTCTGATGCTATGGGCCGAAACAGTAAACCATGAGCCCAGTTTCATTTTTTTCCCTTTTTCCTAGAAAATTGAAAAATGCAAATTGGCTCAAAAGAAAAATAGAAAAAGTATTTTTTACCTTTGAGTAAAATTCAAGAAAAAGAGAGTTTTTCCACAGTCAAAGAAAAGTTGTTTACACTCCAGTTATTTTGAACCAATATGGTATTTAATTGGAGAAAAAGAGATTTTTCCGCTGCTAAAGAAAACGTTGATTCTCCAGTTATTTTGAACCAATGTGGTATTTAATTAGAGAGAAAAAGAGATTTGACATGATTATGATGTTGTTATTTTCTGACCAACGTTGATAATAACAATATCATAATGTTAATGATTTATGCATTGATTCTACTTCTGCCCAACGGTGATGTAGAATTAGTGTATAAGAACATATGTTAATTTTAATGATTTATGCATTAATTCTACTTCTGTCCAACGGTGATGTAGAATTAATGTGTAAGAACAGTTGTAAAAGTTAAAGACTTATGCATTAATTCTATTTCTGTCCAACGGTGATATAGAATTAGTGTATAAGAATAGTTGTATGTTTTGATTTTGACCAACATTGGAATCAAGGCATGCAAATAGTGTTATTTTTATGTTAACAAAAGTTTTAACCTGGTTTTCATCTTGTCTAAGGTGGACTGGGTAGTCACCTCACCATGTTCCACTAAGTTTGTGGCACCGGTGAGGGAGACAAAAGAGAATGAAGCCACTTGGGCAACTAAAGAAAGAGATTTTAAATTCCAAAAGATAGTCCTATGACTATTGTGCATAGGAAGTGGGTCACTGCCAACCAGAAATGTTTTGGCTGTGATAAAGAACATGATTGAACCTGCAATTGTGGGCTCAATCCCAAAGTGTGACCCGGTCACCGAGTACCTCGATAGAATAAAGAGTCAGTTCACTGGCACTTCAAAGACATATGCTACTCAGCTGATAAAGCAGCTGGTGACAGAGTGTTACTCTGGAAATGGTGGCATAAGAGAGCTCACGATGCGTTGTCGAAATTATGGCACTATCGTTCAGGCCATATTTCGAGGGAGAGAATAGAAAGAAAAGTTAAGAATGATATTCTTCCTCCATTAGAGCTCTCAGACTTAGAACAATGCAGACTTAGAACAATGCAGAGAATGCATAAAAGGAAAGTATATAAAGAAAAGTAAGAAAGATGCTAAATGAAGCGCAGGAATTTTATAGATTATTCACACAGACATCTGTGGTCAGTTTCCTGTAAAGAGTGTAGATGGTTATGATCCATTCACAGATGATTACTCCCATTATGACTATATTTATATAATCAAAGAAAGAAAAGATGTATTGGATAAATTTAAGATATTAAAGATTAAAGACAGTCAGGTCTGACCGTGGTGGAGTACTACGGTCGGCATACCCTAAAAGAATGGTATAGTAGCCCAGTATTCTATATCGGGCGAACCTCAGCAGAATAAAGTAGCTAAAAGAATCAATCGTACCCTGATGGATATGGTGGGCAGTATAATTATTTACTCCACCTTACAGTTGAGCCTGTGGATGGAGGCATTAAAAACCCCATTCATATTCTCAATAGAGTATCAAGAAAGTCAGTGCTCAAAACACCGTATGAGTTGTGGACAGAAAGAACACCCTCACTTAACCACTTGCGTGTGTGGGGGGAGCCCTGCTGAGGCTAAAGTGTTTAACCCAAACATTGGGAAGTTATATCCCAAAACAGTAAGTTGTCATTTATTTGGTTACATAGAAAAGTCAAAATGTTTTTGTTTCTACTGTCCAGAGAGATATACAAAGTTTGTGGAAACGAGACATGATGTCTTCCTAGAGGACGAATTGATGAAGGGGAGCATGGTAGCTCGAGAAATTGACCTTGAAGTGAAGCGGGTGTAAGCGCCCACTCTAATGATTTATGAGCCAATTTTCTCACTACCTGCTGTAGCTGCATCGACAGTGCAAGATACTATGGTGCCAACACCTATTGTTATTCCACCTGTGGCAATAATGAATGAAAATGAGAAACCTGTTCTTTAGGATCCAATAGAACCAATTGCCACATATGAGGGGGAGCAACAACAGCCTCAAACAGAAGATGTGCCAAATGTGGAGGCCCCTAGAAGGTCTCAAAGAGTTAGTACAACACTAAAGAATTTCAAATGGAGGATTATCAAAGCCTCATTTGAAGAAGCCATGAGTAGTGATCAGTCATCAAAGTGGCTTGAGGCCATGGAAAATAAAATGAAATCATTGAATGCCAATAAAGTTTGGGACTTGGAAATAATTCCTAAAGGAGTCAAAACAGTAGGCTATAAATGGGTCTACAAGACTAAACATGACTCTCAAGGGAATATAGAGACATATAAAGTGTGACTTGTGGCAAAAGGCTTTATGCAAAGAGAAGGGATTGATTACAATGAGACCTTTTATCCAGTCTCATGTAAAGTTTCCTTCAGAATCATAATGGCATTAGTGGCACATTACGATTAAGAATTACATCATATGGATGTAAAGACGGCATTTCTCAACAGCGACTTAGAGAAAAATGTTTATATGGCACAACCGAAAGGTTTTGTCATGGAAGGAAAAGAACGAATGTGATGCCGCCTAAAGAAATCCATTTATAGATTAAAGCAAGCTTCAAGACGGTGATACTTGAAGTTTGATCAGACAATAAGGCATTTTGGGTTTGAAGAGAATGTAGAGGACAATTGTGTCAATACAAAGTTTAAGAATGGGAAGTTTAACTTCCCTGTCCTGTATGTAGATGATATCTTACTTGCTAGTAGTGATGTCAGTCTACTATTGGAGACAAAGAAATTTGATATGAAAGATCTTGGCGAAGTCTCGTTCGTTCTAGGGATCGAGATTCACCAAGATAGAAGAAAAGGGTATAAGGACTGTCACAAAAGGCATACATGGAAAAGATCTTAAAAAATTCAGTATGCACAAATGTAGTCCCTCACCTGCTCCTATTGTCAAGGGCGACAGATATGGGGATTTTAAATGCCCTAGGAACCAATATGAGCTCAATCGATAAAGTGAAAGTGGTTCCATATGCTTCAGCTGTCGGAAGCTTGCAACATGCTCAAGTATGAACACGCCCTGACTTGACATTCGTTACCGGGTTTTACTTGGCAGATTCCAGAGGAACTCTGGAATAGAACTTTGAAATTGATAAAGAAAGTCTTGCGTTATTTGCAAGGAACGAAAGGCCTCATGATGACATATAGAAGATCTGATTCACTCCACATGGTGGGATATTCAGATTCTGATTATACGAGAGTGAATGCATATCCAGACGTGGATTTTCTATCATCTCGTAAAGGGGAGCTATTTCATGGAAAAGCTCAAAGCAAACTGTCACTATATCGTCCACAATGTATAACGGTTTGTAGCATGTTATGAGGCAACGGGCAGGTGAACTAACTAACGAAGTTCATACCCGGTTTGAAGGTGGTTGATGACATCTATGGACCACATAAAGTAATACTGCGATTATAATCTGGCAGTACAGTATGCTCACAACATAAGTCAAGTGGTGCTGCCAAACACATTGACATAGAGTATTATGTTGTGAAAGATAAGTCCGGGATCAAGTCATAAGTCTTGAGCATATGAGAACAGAAAGGATGCTCGCGGATCCGCTTACAAAAGGCTTACCACCCAACATGTTCAGAGGACATGGTGTTCAGAGAACATGTAGCTAGCTTGGGTTTAAGGGAAAGCCTAAAATATTCCTGGACAAAAGAAGGCCCAAAGATAAGTATCTATTTCAGAACAGAGTAGTGAGTTGTAGCTGTTAAGTCTATCGGCAATGGACCGTGACGATGAGACATGCTCTATGAGCTAATCTGTAATGGAATGAACAAAAGCAAATGATATGAAAGTGAAAGATGGAATGAGATCAAGGGGGAGAATGTTAGTTGATCTCCACCGATAGGCCCAACGGCCTATTGGGCCCTATCTCTGCTCCCTGATCGAGGGAGCCCAACGCTAATTCGGTTGGAGGGCCCCTGTCGCACAGCACACATAAAAGGAAGGTGGGGGTGAGGGCTCGGACTACGAGGTTGACCGGAGCCGCCACACCCACCTACACAGAAACCCTAATACCGATCTAAAGAGCTGCTGCCAGCGACGGGATGTGCCCCAACCACCGCCGTCGCCCCTGCAGGTCTACACCGGCACCTCTGTAGCCCCACTGTATCGCCACCTCTCCTCTTCACCACCACGCCGAGCACTGGCGTCCGCGAGGATGCATCCACGGCGGCATCGGCGTCCACGCTGCCGCTGCGGTGAAGCTCCTCACCGGTCGAGGAGCCTAACTACGGATCTACGGGTTACACAAAAGGTACTCACGTAGATTCTAACAACAGGTACCGTGGGAGCTAGCACAAGCAACTAAAAAAGTATTGTAATGGTTTTCGACAGCTCTTCTCTAAGGTTTGTTAAGAGATTATTCATAGTAAAAAATAGACAAATTTGCAATGTATACTGAAACTTTACTGATTTAATCCGTAATATGCTTTTATTAATTTTTTGTTTCATAACAGTCTAGGCCTGGCTTTCTACTACCAGCTCAATTTACCTTATAATTGTGTGCTCTTTAAATGTTCTGCTAGATTTTTCCTATCAAGGTGTATCATGTATATTATTGCAGGATAAAGGGTCTTTAGGGCTTATGTCTATCCTTAAGTTATTTTTTCTTTTTCATTCATGATTTGCAGATACAGTTTTACCACTCATATACACGGACATTATTCCGTGAAGATCTCAGCATAAATGAATAACTGCTATGCCTATCCAAATAAAATGTTTTTTAGGCCTCTATCCAACAAATAAAATGTTTTTATCCTTTTGTATATTATTTCTACTACAATAGAATAGTAAAAAAATCGCAAAAAGAATAGTAAAAACGGTTGCTCAAAGGCTCAAAAAAAAAAAACGGTTGCTCAAGATCATAGCACGCAGGAAAAGAGGTACGATCACAGTGGTCAAATTCAAGTTTCCTAGACATGGTCATCATGTGCACAAAAAGCACATGCCCCCCAGCTTCATATGCATTACTTTTGCTAGAAAGTGAACTCAAATTGCTACTATGGAAGCTCAGATATAGATCCACGTTTGGATCAACGTCATATATTGAATGCACCTAAACAAAAACCAGATCTAGAATTCTGGATGTTTAGTTCACTTACTTATGATCAAGACATTTCCATGTTTTGCTAATACACGTTCAATCAACCTAACATACTCCCAAATTATATGCATTATTATTAATACTTACTTCATTGATCCACATTCTTACATTTCCAATGTAATATATATGAAAGTCCCGTGGCAATGCGCGGGAAATTATTCTAGTTCCTGAGTATATATATGTCGTACTATTAAGAGGTATGCAACACTAAGCGCTAGATGTGACCTAAAAGTGCTTAAAATCAACCCAAGTGAGAAATCTGAGTGATTAGCATAGTTAAGAGAATTGTTTGTGAGCAGGCTGAGAAAACTGGCTAGGCCGATTTTTCTTCTCTAAGTGTCCAACAACTAGTCGGTTTGAAAAATCGGCTAGGCCGATTTTGGCAAATTGGGTACCAACAACTAGTTTTTGTGGGAGGTCTATTTATACCCTCCCACGGCCTTTGGCAGGTTGTTGAAACTTTCCCACATCCATATACACCAGCAAAGCCTAGAGAGAGAGAGAGCTCCCAATTCACTCTTTGTGGGACTTGAGTGAATTTAGCCATATTCATTGAATTAGAGAGTAAGATTTGAGCCTTGAGATTTTGTGTGAGCAATAGAGAGCTGAAAAAAACTTGAACACTTCGTGGCAACATCAAGTTTTGGTGTGAAGTATTTGTTACTCTTGGAGCTTTACTCATAGACGGCTAGGCGTCGCTGGCGAGCAACCAAAGTTGTGGTGTGCTACCAAACCATTTGTGAGGGCTATGATCTTGCCTCTAAAAAAGGAAAAAGATCACTTAATGGAAGTGTGGAAACCGGTCGCTTGAGACTCGGCTAGAGTAACCTTGGTGGGTCACTCACAGCTTCCGCAACGGACATGTACGACTCATTTGGAGGCATGAACTTCGGTCAAACAAACCACTGCGTCTCAGTGTTTGGCTTGCCTCACTTGCATATTTATATTGCATATATTTCACATATATATTGAGCTTCCGCTTGTGGATACTCAATTGTGCTTGTTTGTGAGTGTAGATATACTTTGAATAAGTTTTAAAACACTCAAAAACACCACCAAGCAACTTTGATTGAAGAGGGGAAGGATATAAAGCAAAAGGGCGGCTAACTCATTTTTTACATGTTACCTGTGTCTGTAGAGGCTCTTGATGAATTTGAAGCACTTCAGGAGCAGTTACAGGGAATTATGATCCAAATGATGCTGACCGCTGGATTCCGACATGGGTTAATAGATATACTTCACGCCGCTATTATTCTCATGTTTTCAGTACCATGGAGGCTCACCTAGTGTTCAAGATGATCTAGAGATCAAGATGCACCCCGCGTGTCAAATTCTTTGCTTGGCTCATACTAGTGGACCAGCTAAATACCAAGGCAATGTTACAACGACGACATCTCAATATACAAGACAGTCCAGTTTGTGTTATGTGCAACACGGTAGAGCTTGAGACCATAGAGCATCTATTCTTTGAATGTTCCTTCGCGCAACATTGTTGGGGAATGATCGGTGTTGTTTGGGAGGACTCTTTGGAGCTGATGGATAGGTTGACACAGGCGAGAACATCACACAACATCCCCTTCTTCACAGAGGCAGCACTCATAGCGGCATGGGAACTTTGGAAGATGCGTAATGACAGTTTTCCAGAGACATGATCCGAGTGCAGCTACTTGGCTTTCAAACTTTAAAAGTCAATGTCTTTTGCAGTCTATTAGATTTAAAGATGACTTGCGATCATCTTTCTGTGTATGGCTTGATGCATTTAGGTAATCCCTGTATGTATGAACCTCCTCGCTTTTTATTTTAATGAAAATTTGTAACCACTGTGGGGACCTCCCCAACAGTTTTTGCTATAAGAAAAACTCATTTTCTACAGGTTTCTTGAGAAAATATGCCGATTTCAGGAATCGGCTAAGCCACTTCTGCAGAGTGCCGAGAGATAAAGCAAAAAACCCGGCTAGACTGATTTGCCAAACCAGTTAGGTAATTTTTGCTGCAGATTTTGTTTTAACCTGTGTTTTTCGCAGGAAAAATCATTAAAGCCTGTTAACAAACTAGATGAAGCTGATGAAAAACTCATTAAAGCCTCTAGGAAACATTCAGGTCCTTTCAAGGGAGGCAGCGGGTCAACAAACTAGATGAAGCTGATGAAGGGAGATCGATTTGACATAGAGAAAGAACATTTTGGGGAGGCGACCTCTTCTCCTTTTCTTAGCAAGACAGGGTGGTCTTTGTAAAATTCCATCCCTCCACCAGAGGCAACAATCCTGCCAAAAACCATCTAGTATCCACGCTAGCATTGCCACATATGGTGGAAGGCGTCGCCGAGGTGTCATGGATCTACAATGCACGACTTATCAATTTTAGGGAGCCATATTTTGATTTTTTAAGAGTATGTGTACCTACGTGGCACATGGCCACAAGTTTAAAGACCGTTAGTGTATGTAACTCTTTCTTAAAATGAGGAATAAAGTTTACTTACTAGCTAGTTTACTGCATATATATCTACAATACCATTTCCAAAATTCTAGGGTGATCATGGCCCGCGCGAACCATCTCTTAGATATTCCACTGCCTATATACCACACCAACTAAAACTACTAGGTAAGCCTACTCATGGCATGTCTTATAATGTAAGATAGTTTCAACCGCCAAACTTTTAAAAGAAATCGTAATAAGCTGCCATCACCAAACAAAAAATATTGCAAAAGGAAAAAATAACAGATTTTGATATACTCTCTCCATCCTAAAGTAAGTGTGCATCTCATTTATCAAGGAGTCAAAGTTTTTTGAAGTTTGACTAAATATAATATACCGAAGTACTATAATCATGATGTATAATAAGCATTATTATATAGATCATGAATTGTACTTTTATAATGAATCTATTTGGAGATGCAAATATTAATATAATTTTTACATATAACTAGTTATTTTAAAAAATGACTTATTGAGAAACGTGATTGTCGGGGACCTAATACCGGGGTACCCCAGAAGGTGGAACCAATAACCACCGAACGTGAAAAACTTCTGGACGCATAAGGGCGCCGTTTCATCCCTTGTTCGGGTAAACAGGAGTTTGGTTCCGCCTCGCCCGACGCCTTTGGGAGATAACTCTGCCTCGCCCGAGGGCTCAAGGTTAATCTCCGTCTCGCCCGACGCCATTGGGACAGGCTCGGTCTCGCCCGAGGGCCAAGGGATAAACTCCGTCTCACCCGACGCCTTGAAGACAGGCTCGGTCTCGCCCGAGGGCCAAGGGATAAACTCCGTCTCACCCGACGCCTTGAAGGCGGGCTCGGTCTCGCCCGAGGGCTGAGGGATAGGTTCCGCCTCGCCCGACCCCGGAGGGGCGAGGTCGGTCTCACCCGAGAGATAGGAATTGGTCTCCGTTTCGCCCGACGGCAAGGAACGAGTCTCACCCTGCTCCATATCTAAAGATTGGATTCATCCTCCCTGACAACTTCTCCCCATTCCCTCAAGATGATAAGTACAGGGCAAGACAAGACGTTCGGGTCAACCGTGGCTCCAAGGACCATACCCTACGCCCTGGTAGGAAAAGTACTGCCAGGGGATGACAGGACAGGTGCTTTAGACCCTTCCAGGCGCCGCAGAGCCTGAAAGGTTGTACAGGTGCGTGCTCCTCGCCCTATAGAGTTGTAGGCACCGCCTTCAGCCCTGGGACACGCAACCCAACGAAGATATACGACAACCGCTACGCTTTAGAAAAGGACTTAATATCTCCATGCACGACGGACATTCCGTCATCATACTATGGACCCAAGGGAGCGGCACCCACTTCCCAACCCCTCAGGTCCAACAAGTCAGAAGGCCTTGACCACGTCGTCGCTCCGGACCCCGACCCCTCGTCCCTCCGACGAAGACTCGCAAGAACCAGAAGGCGTGCGGAGCAAGGCTGGGAGAGGCCAATAAGTCAAAACCATAGTACTACAACCCACACCCTGCGCAGGGCAGCATTCTGTAATCAACCTGACATTCTACAGAGACATCAACAGTATTGTAGGCGCCTATCTTCCTTCGCACTCACCAGAATGAAGGAGGAGGATTGGGTAGACGTGAGCCACAAGACTAAGTAGAATATACATCCTAAACCCTCACCCTTATAAAAGCCACCCCCTTCCTCTATAAAAGGGGATGCGCTTCCTCCATCAGAGGGACGAACTCTTAAGACCAAACAATACGACGCACTCATACACACAGTCAAGCGGCTACGAAGCTCTTAACCTCCTTTCAACCCTTCCATCAGAGACTTGGGACCAGTCCCTCTCTTGATCGTTTGTACCCCTTACTACAGACCGTTCACGGTGCTAATAACACGAGCAGCAGCAAACTGGACGTAGGGACATTCGGCCCAAACCAGTATAAATCTTGTGCCCTTTAGCGCACCATCCGAGCCTAACGTGCATTACTATAAATTTACTTGCCGGTGCTTGTATGAAACACCGACAGTTGGCGCGCCAGGTAGGGGGCTTGCGCGTTCCAAATCAGGCCTCGGATGGCCACCCACGCAATCACCTAGGCCCCAGGTGCACACCTATGTTTCGATGACCTAGATTTCATCGTCACACTAGGAGGAGAGCTGGGGCTGACTCACTCAGCCGCCCCATCTCCCCCTTCCATCAACCTCAGCCGTCTTAGGCTTGAGGGCCCACCGGGCAACTCGCTGGGAGTCCCGTCATCAAGGGAGGCCTCTCACAATGCCACCCTGTGTCCGGAAGGGTCCGTACGGAGCGCCCCGACAGCGTTTCCGTTCGGTCTCCGCAACACTGCGGTAACCGCTGGCCGCCTTCTAGCGCTACATATGGTTCAATCACCCACGGACATCAAGTTCGTGGGGGCAATTGAGTAGGATACGGAGGCCCTCTATGGGCTCCTCAATGAGGAGCCGAGATCATTCTCTAGCTCGGATTCCTGTAGGGGGAGCCACCATCCTTCTCGGGAGTGCTTCATGATGCAGACCCCCAAAGGTCACATCGAAAGTGCCTCCAGGGAAGAGGTCACCCCTACAAACAACCCTGACAGCAGATCCGAGGAAGAGATGACAGCCCCATCTCGCCTAAGGATGGAGCAGCTAAGGCCCATCAGCAAGAGATCGATGAGGCCGGGCAAGGGCTCATCTGAGAGTACGCGGACATCAATCGCGAGATTGAACGCCGCAAAGATGGAGGGCGCGCGCGCGCCACGGCCCGCACCGTACACCAAAGGATCCTCACCGACGATGGGGCCCTTCCTCACTTTGCCCGAGCTAGTCAGAACATCGCCGCAGCAATCGCCTTGCTGCATGGCCTTCTGGAGGCCGCGACGTCCGAGGATCACCGTGCTCGCCAAGAAATTCGCACGTTGCTCGAACGGGTGGCGGCGCAGCAGGCAAAAAGTTCGTTGTCCCAACGACACGAACCCAACACCAGCCAGCGCGCGCCCTCAGTGCACCCCACCAAGGACGCATCCATCCACCAAACACTACCAGGCGGCAGGCAGCCCTTCGCTGTCCCAGTGCATCAACGCCTCGGTCGTGACCGCGACGTACACAGCATCATCGACGCCCGGAGATGCACCCACAGCGACGATGAAGAAGCAACACGCCGCGGCTACCATCCCTGACATGGCGGACGCTATGACAGCAATGAGGACCGGAGCCCGAGCCCCGGCCTACCAGGGCCTCAGGCCTTCGGTCGACACATCCTCAACGCTGCGTTCCCCCTAAGGTATCGACCGCCTACCAACATTCCTAAATATTCTGGTGAAACAAATCCCGGGCTTTGGCTCAAAGACTATTGGCTTACATGTCAGGCCGGTGGTGCGAGTGATGACAACTTCATTATTCGCAATCTCCCGCTGTTCTTGGCTGATTCAGCGTGAGCATGGCTGGAGCACCTACCGCCCAATGCTATTCAGAGTTGGGCGGATTTGATGGAGATCTTCGTGGGCAACTTCCAGGGCACGTACAAATGCTCTGGAAACCCATGGGACCTCAAGAATTGCCACGTAGAAGGCCAATGAAACCCTCCGCGGGTACATCCGACGCTTCTCTCGACAGTGCAACGAGCTCCCGAACGTCGTCGACACCGACGTGATAAGAGCCTTTCTGTCTGAGATGACCTGCGAATCCCTGGTCCACAAGCTAGGACGTAGGGGCCCGCGGACTACCAAGGAACTCCTGGACATCGCCACCAGTCATGCCTCTGGAGAGGAGGCGGTCGGAGCCATCTTTGATTGCTCCGACAGAAAGACAAGGTGGAACAAGGATGCCGGCGAAGGCGCCTCCAACCATCCCGCCAAAGGGAAAAATAAGAAGCAACGGCGCGACAACTCGCTCATGGCCGCTGTTGATCGCAAAGGTGGCCAGAAGCCCACGAAGGGCACTCCGAACCACTTCAAGAAAATGCTCGAGGGGCCATGCCTGAACCACACCTTCCCGGCCAAGCATCTATACAAGGAATGCGGCCTTATGCACAAATACTTGGCCGAGGGCCTTAACAAGGGGGAGCAGGGGAAGGAGCCTATTCCCACCACTAATGACATGGAAGAGAAGGATGACACCTTCCCAACGCCGACCGGTGCCCTCATGATCTTTGAAGGATCAACGGCCTATGACTCCAGGCACTGCCAGAAGGTCACACATCATGAGGTCTATACCGCTGGACTGGCCACGCTAGCCTTTCTCCGATGGTCGGAATCCGCCATAACCTTCGACCGGACCAACCATCTAGATGCCATCCCACACCTAGGAAGGTATTCGCTTGTCGTCGATCTGATCATCGGTCCAAAGCGACTCACCAAGGTACTGATGGATGGGGGCAGTGGCCTCAACGTCATGTACGCCAAGACGCTCGATGAGATGGGAGTCGACCGAATGCACCTTCATCCCATCCGAGCACCTTTCCATGGCGTCGTGCCTAGAAGGCAAGCCATGCCACTGGGGTAGATCGACCTGCCCGTCACTTTTAGGGATCAGTCCAATTACTAGACTGAGACCCTCACCTTCGATGTAGCGGGGTTCCCAGGGACTTTCCATGCCATCCTGGGATGACCATGCTACGTGAAGTTCATGGCCATACCCAATTACACGTACCTGAAGCTGAAGATGCCAGGCCCCCACGGGGTCATCACCATCGGCACCTCCTTTCAGTGCGCTTACGAGTGCGAGGTCGAATGCTGCGGACATGCATCCGTAGTCATCGCATCCGAAGAGCTCACCACCCTCAGGGAGGAGGTCACTGAAGGGACACCCAACGCAAAGAAGTCATCTGGATCGTTCGAATCGGTAAAAGGCTCCAGGGACATCCTCTTGGATCCCAGTAGCTCTGAGGGCAAAAAAGTCTGTATCGGGACCGCGCTCTCCTCCGAATAGGAAAGCGCGCTCATCGACTTCCTCCACGCCAATAAGGACATCTTTGCGTGGAAACCCTCGGATATGCCGGGCATCCCGTGGGAGGTCATCGAGCATACTCTCTAAATCCTCCCGGGCTCCAAGCCGGTGAAACAACGCCTACGCCGCTTCGATGAAGAGAAACGCAGGGCCATCGGCGAGGAGATAGCCAAACTACTGGCCGCATGATTCATTAAGGAAGTATACCACCTAGAGTGGTTAGCAAATCCTGTTCTTGTCCGAAAAAGAGCGGGAAATGGAGAATGTGTGTCGATTATACCGGCCTCAACAAAGCGTGTCCAAAGGATCTGTTTCCTTTGCCACGAATAGACCAAATAGTCGATTCCACCTCGGGGTGCGAAACCCTCTGCTTCCTTGACGCATACTCCGGCTACCATCAAATCATGATGAAAGAGTCTGACCAGCTCGCGACATCTTTTATCACTCCCTTCGGATTGTTTTGCTACATTTTAATGCCGTTTGGTCTGAAGAATGCTGGGGCAACGTACCAGCACTGTATGCTTAATTGCTTCAGAGACCTCATCGGGCGAACCGTTGAGGCCTATGTCGACGACATCGTAGTCAAATCCAAGCGAGCTGACCACCTTGTCGCCGACCTTGAATGAACCTTTGCGAAACTCCGGGCAAACGGCATCAAACTCAATCTCGAAAAATGTGTTTTTGGGGTCCCAAGGGGCATGCTGCTCGGCTTCATCATCTCCGAGCGTGGCATCGAAGCCAACCCGGAGAAAATATCAGCCATCACAAGGATGGGCCCGATCCAAAACATAAAGGGGGTTCAGTGGATCATAGGGTGCCTTGCCACCCTTAGCTGATTCATTTCATGCCTCGGTGAACGAGGACTCCCCCTTTATTGACTCCTGAAGAAAACTGATCGCTTCGAGTGGACAGCCGAGGCTCAGGAGGCGCTTGACATGGTTAAACAATTTTTAACTAACCCGCCGGTCCTAGTTCCTCCATGCGATAGAGAATCTCTCCTACTATATATATCGGCCACCACCCAAGTGGTTAGCTCCACCTTAATAGTAGAGCGAGAGGAAGAGGGGCACGCCTTCAGGGTGTAGCGCCCTATATATTTCATCAGCGAGGTGTTATCCGACTCCAAAACCCGCTACTCCCAAATCTAGAAACTCCTCTACACCGTCCTCATCACCAAAAGGAAGCTACGCCACTACTTTGAGTCGCACCCCGTGACAGTAGTGATGTTGTTCCCCCTCGGTGAGGTCGTTCGTAGCCATGACGCTATGGGAAGAACCGCAAAGTGGGCACTCAAGCTGATGGATCAGGGCATTTCTTATGCCCCCCAAACGGCAATCAAATCTCAGACACTAGCTGACTTCATCGCGGAGTGGACCGAGGTCCAGATGCCACCAGCAGCCGTCAATCAAGAGTACTGGACAATGTACTTCGATGGATCGCTGATGAAGAAGGGCGCCAAAGCAGGGCTAGTCTTTGTATCCCCCCTCGGGGTCCACATGAGGTACATGGTTCGGCTTCATTTCCCCTCATCAAACAATACTACAGAATACGAAGTGCTCATCAATGGCCTACGAATCGCCATCGAGCTAGGCATCTAACGCCTCGATGTCAGGGGTGACTCTCAGCTGGTCATCAACCAGGTCATGAAAGAGTCGTGCTACCATGACGCCAAGATGGAGGCATACTATCAAGAGGTTCGACGTCTGGAGGACAAATTTGACAGCCTCGAACTCAATCACATCCCCAGGCGCCTCAACGAAGCGGCCGACACGCTCGCAAAAGCAGCATCCGGCTGAGAGCCAGTCCCAATAGGTGTCTTTGCCAGTGATCAACACAAACCCTCAGTATGCTACGCAGGGCCAGAACAAGCCGACGATGGCCCTTCTAGTCCAACCCCCGGGGCCGATCCGCCAACTGCTCCGCCCGACCCCGAGGTCATGGAGCTTGGAGAGGACCCAGCAGAGGAGTCTGACCCTCCCGATGACTAGAGAATGCTTTACCTCGACTACCTCCTCCATGACATACTACCGGTAGACAAGACGGAAGCCCGACGGCTCACACGACGCGCCAAGTCCTTCGTTCTTGTAGAGGGCAAACTCTACAAACGAAGTCACATCAGAATTCTGCAACTCTATATCCCTGGCGAATAGGGAAAACTCCTGCTGGGCGACATCCATGGTGGAGTATGCGGTCATCATGCCGCACCAAGAACCTTGGTTGGGAATGCATTCCGACAAGGTTTCTACTGGCCCACCGCGGTAGCCGATGCCGAGCAAATTGTACGCACCTACGAAGGGTGCCAGTACTACGCTCGGCAAACACACCTCCCGGCCCAGGCTCTCCAGATGATCCCCATCACGTGGCCCTTCGCGGTCTAGGGGCTCGACCTGGTTGGGCCACTCAAAAAGGCACCCGGGGGCTTTACCCACCTGCTTGTCACCATAGACAAGTTTACAAAATGGATTGAAGCTCGACCAATATCCACGATCAAATCCAAGCAAGCTGTGCTGTTCTTCCATGACATCATCCATCGCTTTGGAGTACCAAACTCCATCATCACAGACAACGGCACACAGTTCACCGGTAGGAAATTCGTTCGATTCTGTGATGAACAACACATCCGGATCGATTGGGCAGCCGTCGCGCACCCCTAGACAAACGGGTAGGTCGAGCACGCAAACAGCATGCTTCTTCAAGGCCTCAAACCTAGAATTTTCAACCGGTTGAACAAGTTCGGCGCGCGCTGGCTTGCTGAGCTCCCGGCTGTGCTCTGGAGCCTAAGGACAACTCCTAGCCGGGCCACCGGCTACACACCTTTCTTCATGGTCTACGGTTCTGAGGCCATTCTCCCAACAGACCTCGACTATGGAGCACCAAGAATCAGAGCATATGACGAACAGGGAGCCGAGGCATCTCACCAAGATGCCATGGACCAGCTGGATGAAGCCCGCGACATCGCCCTCCTTCGTTCAGCTAAGTACCAGCAAGCGTTGCGGCGGTACCACAGCTGATGGGTGCGGGGTCGAACCTTCACCGTCGGAGACCTCGTCCTCCGTCTTGTGCAGAGCAACAAGGACCGCCACAAACTCTCCCCACCCTAGGAAGGACCCTACGTCATCGCGGAAGTACTTCGCCCAGGTGCCTACTGGTTGAAAACCATCAACGGCGAGGTCTTCACCAACGCCTAGAGCATTGAGCAGCTACGTCATTTTTATCCTTAAAATAAGCATACCTCTTCCTTATCAGTTTTTGTCATAATAAAACCCCGATCCTTAGTGACTTCCGACCCCTGCGAATCGTGAGGGGTCAGACCTCACCCGGGGGCTGGCATGTGGACATAACATGTGCCATATGTAATACAACTATTACGCTTGCAAAAACCTCCTGTGTTATATTTGCAAACATTCGCTAAGCTTTCCATTCTTCTCATAAATAAATCCTAAGGGCTAAGATTTTGGGAACAAATTCTGAATACAACTAGTAGGACTGCGGGAGACCCGTGCCCCAGTGGCTGCAACCTCTTTGCTCACTAGCTCATGTCAGAATTGGTTCACCCACATTCTTAGTTTCTTATGACTTAGATTGTGAGAAGGGTCGGAGGACACTAAGACCGTTTCTACAAAAGAGAGAAAGTTATTGAACTACCTACCATAGGCAATAGACTAAGATTTGTTCATTTTTCACACAAATTCGCTACTTACAAAGTGATTTCATCACAAAAAGGGCTAATATACTTGTAAATTCAGGACTGTTTACTCAGGGCTTCCCCCATAAAATAATTCAATTACAGTCTCTGCTTAGCTTATTACAAGTACTACTGCGGCCGCCGTGCCACGCTCTCCATCGGTGACGTCCGGGGCGTGTACACGGGCCAGCTCGTCTACTGCGGCCGCCGCGCCACGCTCTCCATCGGCGACGTCTGGGGCGTGTACACGGGCCAGCTCATCCACCCCGGTCGCCGTGCCACGCTCTCCATCGGCGACATTCCGCCACTTCACAGGGTCCTCGAAGGCGCCGTCATCTACAACGCCTCTGCTGGGGTGTCCGGGGACTACGCCATCGTCGATGACCACGACCCCGACAGCGATGTCTCCGCTTGGGCGTCCGGGGACTACGCCATTGTCGACGACCGTGACCCCGAAAGTGATGTCTCTGCCAGGGCGTCTGGGGACTACACCATCATCGCCGGCCACAACCCTGACAACAGCGTCAGGGCAGGGAACCCCTCCCACCAAAGGAGGAGCACGACGAACGACGGCGAAGTCGATGATGCATGGCGTCCCCCAGCGCCGCTTCTCCTTCGGTAGCGGCGACTCTTCACCAAGGGCGGCATACACCATCTCATTTACGTTGGATGACCTCTGGCTTGACATCACGCTCCAGATTCATGAACAGATTTGTGAGTTTTTTCTCTCTCTCGGGCATTACTCTTCCTCACTTAGGAACCACCACGACGCATGGATGCATTCGGCGGAAAGGAAGAAGGAGAGACAGCGGCTCAGAGGTAGAAGATGAGGTAGGATGAGAACTCCCCCCCTACTTAAAGAAGAGCCACTGCAGCTAAGGAAAGGCGAAAGGTTGGACGAAAACCCCTCTCCCTTCTCCTCTTTAAATATAAAATCAATGCTGATTGATACCTATGGGGACGCGCTAGAACTGACGGGATGCGCCTCGGTCGATGAGGCATCCTCCTCCAGTCAAACTGGACACTGCTCGGGTATGGCCCGCCACTGACCCGCTCCGGACGTGGTAATTAAGGTGCCCATGTGGGCAGACAACCCTTCGTCTCCCCAAGCTCGGGACGATCCGATGACAGGACCTCTGCGAAGCGGAGCCCTAACAGATCTCCTAGGCCGGCCATTCGGCCTAGGAGAGACGACGAACGAACGTCCAAAGAAAGATAAGCATCTCTGCCTTCTTACTTTATGCGTTAAAATTCATTCTCGAGCTTCCGACCCCGTCAGACGGTAGGGACATGAACATCCCTCGGGGGGCTACCGAGGATGTCAACCAGTCTAGACATCCTCCTCACTCGACCCCTCCGTACGCTTGAAACTAAGGGCGCGACATACGAGCACAAAACTTTGAGTAAAACTGGACGAACTAGCAGACCCTACGCCTCGGTAGCTACGGTGTTTCTGTTCACCAGAAAAATCATACTCAACACCCCCGCATCTCCAGCTTCGACGCCTGCCTTCGCAAGAAGGATTTGGAGGGGTCCGCCTACAGAATCTCCCCCATGGGAGAAGCTATCAGGCTACCCAAGTTAATTAAATGGCTTGGACCACCATCGAGATACGAAAAAACAAAGAATAGCGATTCTTATGCAGGTTACTCCAACCCCATCATCAGGGCCTGAACCCCGCACGAACATACCGCCAAGGTAACGTTACTGACCCCGCCTTCATTTCAATTATATTATACATATACAAGACATCCCAACGCTTCGTGTCACATCACGAAACGGCCGTCATTCAATATAGGTGGCAATAGGCCGAGGTTCGAAGGCTGGCCTGCGAAGGGCTCGAGGCCACCTCGTGCCGAACAGAGCTAGGGAGAAATAACTAAGACAAGCCCCAGCGGCCCTGCCCAACCTCGCTCAGAAGCAGATAGGGACATCTCAACCTTTTCTCGTTCGATTCTAACCCCGAGCCAAACCCACAGAATCTCCATCGAGGAGAGGCCATCGGGCCGCCTAAGCTTATCGAACGACTCGAGCATCTGCCGGGAGGCGGGTTAAGAAGTTGTGGAGTGCCACTAGAGGGCTCTGCCGACCCCATCAGCAAATAATGGACCCAGATTCCACACGAACGTACCCATTAGTGAGCTCGTTGAGCGCGATACGCGAGCCGTCGAGGCAAGTGTCGTTTACTCAGCCCCTCCGATTGTGAAAATTGAGGATGGGGTAACACATGAATAATGGCCGACCCCTATCAGACCCCTAACAAGGCTCGGGGGCTCGAGCCAATCAATACAAGGACACAGGTTCAAAGGCCCCACCTTGTCGAGCCCATAGAATCCTTAGTTGGGGATTTCTGTTGGAAGACAGGGTGGGGAATATTGCGATGACATCCATGGACTTTGTTGACCCTGTCACCAAAACCACAGTTCCGATCTCCAGTAACCCCCGACCCCAGCAAATGCAGGGGGTCAGACCTTACTCGGGGGCTAGTTAAGGTACGGCTACCTCCTTTCTTTCTTTCGGAACAATCTCCTCGCATCATGACCAGCGGCATAATTCAGGGGAACAGATTGGTAAGATCGTAAAAAATCAAACAAAACGAAATTATGATGCAAAATCACAAAAAAGCGTTCAGACTCAAAAAATACCAACACTTGTCCACATATTACATATAAGTTGTTCTCAAAATTGTTCGACTAATTACTCCTACGGAGGGAGAACCATCTCTTTCAGATTGTCTGCCAGGTTTTTTGCAAGGGGAGCAACCATCTCCTCCATTTCCTCCAGCTCTTCATCCTCATAGGTGGACAGGAAGCCTTCGCTCATCACCTTCAGGTTGATTTCCTTCTCGTAATGAGCGTGGGCGACGGTGAAGGCCTGGGTAATCCCGGCGTGAAAGGCACTCTCCTCAAGCTGGCCCACCCGAGCCATGATACCTGCGACACGAGCCACGAGTGGGCTGGTCTCCACTGGCTCTGTCACATTCAGGGCATTAAGGACCACCCCGACTGCAGCTTGTAAAAGATCGTGCTCATCGCTCTCAACCTGAAGGGCCCTTCGTGCATAGGCAGCCTCTTTTCCAGCTTGATGGAGACGTTTTTAGCGCTCAACCTTCGATTCACCGCATCACCGAGCTCCGCCCGGAGAGAGCGGACCACCTCGACGTCCTCGTCCACCTTCTACTGGAGGGCCGTGGCCCTACTCTCGGCCTCCCGCCGGAGTTCCCACTCCATCTCCAGCTCCTTTAGGACTTCACCAGCCTTCTCATTGGCCGTGGCATTCCTCTGCAGTAGCTCGTCTCGCTCTTTTTGGAGCCTGGCAATCTCCTCTCCATCTAGCTTAGACCTCGCCGCCAGATCCTCGAACATCCCATGGGCCTCCTCCACGTCCTGACATGCCTAGGCCTCCCGCTCCTGGGCGGTAGCAAGCTAGGCGGCCATGTCTGCTCATAGCCGGGCCTCCTCGGAGAGGCGATCCCACTCCGCCTTCTGCTCGTGGAGGAATTGGGATTTATTCTGGCTATGAGCAACAAGAACCTGAAGAGGAAGAAGACTGGTATCAGAAATGCGAAAACACAAAAACATACGAAGAAAGAAGAAAGCCCAGAAATACCTGAGTGGTAGGGATAACGATCTCACGGAGGGCTCCTCTGGCCTGGTCCAGGGCATTCAGCATGGTCGAGATCCTGATGTCAAGACCCTCCCGCTTCATGCTCTTGGAATGATCATCGAGCGAGAAAAGAGCCGACATCGGGTCCTGAGCGCCCATCCACTGGAGCGGCGGCTCCCCCCGCGCAGGGGAGTGGCTTCCTCCCGACAAAGGGGCCGGGGGCGGTCCCCTCCTGGCCCTGTGCGGCACCACCGCCGCACTCAGGGACCCTCTAGCTAGACCCTCCTCCATCTAGGCCGCTTCGAGCGCCACGAGTGGATCCATCTGGGCCCTTGGTGGCGCGGATTGCACTACGCCCTCGGGCGCCACCACGACCATGCCCAGCTAATCCTAGCTTGGCGCGGTCACGACCATCTCCACCGGCGGTATGCAGCCCTCGGCCGGCTGTTCCACGTCCACCATGGAGGAGGCCGCTCGCTTAGTAACCTCCGCGGGCGTGGGAGCCACCACGGGCGTCGTCGGGTCGGCCAACGCGGCCCTAACGTCAGCACCACTCCTACCCAAAATGGGGGTGACTCCAGGCGATGCCGTCTATCCTGCTTGAAGGGCGAGACTCTTCTTGGGCGCTAGCCCCAGGGGGTGACCCGTTCGCAAGAACCTGCACAAAGATAATAACCATTAAAAGTCAAAATAGAAATGGAAAAAGGATGAAAATAGGGGAATCAGCAGCTTACGTTGACGTCCTCGGCCGGCGGAAGCGTTTTGGGGACGGATCCCTAGATCCCTACCCTGACTCATCTATGCAGGACCGTTTCAAACCTGCCCCCTGCTCCGGGGCAGGGGGGTTCATCTCGTCGAGCGCGGCACCAGAGTCGCTCCCCTCCATTGTCTCATCGGGCATGGCACCAGAGCCGCCCCCTCCATCATTTCACAGGGTGCAGCACCAGAGCTGCTCCCCTCCATCGTCGCCTCAGGGTTGGTGGCAGCAAGCCCGCCCTCCCCCATCCATCGGTCCTCGGCCAGCACGCCGTGCGAAGCGGTAGACTCACCGGCCTCCACTGACCTCATTGATTCACTTCCCTCTACGTGGAAAGGGAAGGGCCCCTACACGGATGGGTGGCCACTTGTCAGCGTGTCCTCATCCTCCAGGACGCTCCAATCCATGCTGACAGCTACCTCATCGTCATCATCATCATCATTGTCATCATCGTCGTCCTCACTGCTCATGTCCTCTCCCCGATCCCGTGCCTCCTGCTTCAGTCGTTTCGCCTTCTTCATCTCCTCCCTTGCTTTCTTGTCCCGCTCAGCCATGAGTCGATTCGCCGCTGCCACGACCTTGTCCTTCGGTAGTGGAACCGGACTGTCCTTGAAGACCAGCCCCCTCGGCTGGTCCCAACGTCATAAAGCAAGTGTTAAAAATGGAGATCTAGGAAAAAGAAAAGAGCACGGGAGAAGAGGGCTTACGAATTCAAAGAATCCAGGCTCTGGCTGCATTGGGGGGTGTCCGGGCACCGGATACACAATGTCGAGGACCCTGCCTGCAGAATCCTTCATTGGCTCCGTCGCCTCCTTGATGCACTGCGCCACTTCCAAGTAAGGGAGCACCTCATCAACAAGCACCGTTCCCTCGAACGATATCCTAGGCATCATCTGATGCAGGGGAAGCACACGCGCCATCAGGGGCACCACCCTCCTAGCATGGTAGGCACCGATAATCCCCATCCCCTTTACACCCCGGCCCTTCAGGGCTTAGAGGGCAGAAAGAAGGTCAGAGATGTGTTTCTTGTCTTTGGACTGGACGCCCCAGCCCCACGACTCCGGAACGTCCACAATAAGATGTCCAGTATACTTCGGTAGGGTGGCACTCGCATCATCCCTAACATAAACCACTGCGAGTGCCATCCCTTGTTGGATGTCGCTAGACTCATGTATGGGTAACCCTTCGACCGGGTATGGCGCAGATGAATGCTGGCACATCCCATCGGTGCGTTCACATCCTTCCCCCCAATCTTCCTCTTTGACAGACTAATGTTAAAGAAATACCGCCACAGATCAAAATGGGGATCGATCCCCAGGAAACCCTCGCATAGGGCAACAAACACTGCCATGTGCTGAATCCCATTGAGAGTTAGATGCTGCACCTCTACCTCATAGTAATCCAACAGCCCCCGAAGGAATCTATGTGCGGGTACCCCGAATCCCCGCTCATGGAAGATGGCAAAAGAGACGACATACCCTTCAGGTGATGCTTGATCTGCCCCACAACTCCATTAAAGCAGTAGGGGGAAGGGCAGGCGCGAGCTTGACGGTGGCTGCAACACGAACATAAGCCGGTCGACGGTGGCGATGCGGGCGTAGGAGGTTGGGACGATTGGCGGCGGATGTTTTAGAACGCAAAGGCAGGGGAGCGAAATACGGAACCTTGGGGGCGAACCCCATGGTTTTATAGGGGGTGGCAGACGCGAGAAGGGTAACCGTCTGCCTCAATCTTTGGGCCTGCCACGCACGCCACCGCGTCACGTCGCGGGACACGCGCCCGCAGTCCCTATCCTCTCACCCCAAAAATTTCGGCGGCCGGTTCGCCTTCCCCAGACAAATCCGGACTCTCTACCCACCTGGAAAACGCAAGCCATGAAGGCCTATTCTTTTCTCTTTGGCCCACCTAGGGCCTAGAAGCTCGCCGGCCGACCCAACTAAGAAAGGATCCGCGGACGATCCGAAATCAAGGGCAGAAGCACCAGTTAGGTCAGCCCCGAATCAGTTCCTAGCGAACGGGATGCCACGACCCACTTGGAAAAACATCCAGTTGATAAAAAAGTAAGTCCTTCAGCCTTACCCGCGAAGGGACCGATACAACCCCCCGGGCGACTCTACTCGAATCACCCGGGGGCTCGGGGGCTACACCCATCGGGTGCGCTCGCGTGCACCCTCTAGCGAAGTAACTTCGACGAAGTCAAAAAAACACCCTCCAGGTGGTTCTACTTGAATCACCCAGGGGCTCGGGGGCTACACCCATCGGGTGCGCTCGCGCGCACCCTCTGGCGAAGTAACTTCGACGAAGTCAAAAAACACCCTCCAGGTGGTTCTACTCGAATCACCTAGAGGCTCAGGGGCTACTGTCGGGGACCTAATACCGGGGTACCCCAGAAGGTGGAACCAATAACCACCAAACGTGAAAAACTTCTGGACGCATAAGGGCGCCGTTTCATCCCTTGTTCGGATAAACAGGAGTTTGGTTCCGCCTCGCCCGATGCCTTTGGGAGATAACTCTGCCTTGCCTAAGGGCTCAAGGTTAATCTTTGTCTTGCCCGACGCCATTGGGACAGGCTTGGTCTCGCCCGAGGGCCAAGGGATAAACTCCGTCTCGCCCGACGCCTTGAAGACAGGCTCGGTCTCGCCCGAGGGCTAAGGGATAAACTCCGTCTCGCTCGACGCCTTGAAGGCGGGCTCGGTCTCGCCTGAGGGCTGAGGGATAGGTTCCGCCTCGCCCGACCCCGGAGGGGCGAGGTCGGTCTCACCCGAGAGATAGGAATTGGTCTCCATTTCGCCCGACGGCAAGGAACGAGTCTCACCCTGCTCCATATCTAAAGATTAGATTCATCCTCCCTGACAACTTCTCCCCATTCCCTCAAGATGATAAGTACAGGGCAAGACAAGACGTTCGGGTCAACCGTGGCTCCAAGGATCATACCCTACGCCCTGGCAGGAAAAGTACTGCCAGGGGATGACAGGACATGTGCTTTAGACCCTTTCGGGCGCCGTAGAGCCCGAAAGGTTGTACAGGTGCATGCTCCTCGCCCTATAGAGTTGTAGGCGCCGTCTTCAGCCCTGGGACACGTAACCCAACGAAGATATACGACAACCGCTACGCTCCAGAAAAGGACTTAATATCTCCACGCACGATGGACATTCCGTCATCATACTATGGACCCAAGGGAGCGGCACCCACTTCTCGACCCCTTAGGTCCGCCAAGTCAGAAGACCTTGACCACGTCGTTGTTCCGGACCCCGACCCCTCGTCCCTCCGACGAAGACTCATAGGAACCAGAAGGCGTGCGGAGCAAGGCTGGGAGAGGCCAATAAGTCAAAACCACAGTACTACAGCCCACACCCTGCGCAGGGCAGTATTCCGTAATCAACCTGACATTCTACAGAGACATCAACAGTATTGTAGGCGCCTATCTTCCTTCGCATTCACCAGAATGAAGGAGGAGGATTGGGTAGACGTGAGCCACAAGACTAAGGAGAATATACATCCTAAACCCTCACCCTTGTAAAAGCCACCCTTCCTCTATAAAAGGGGATGCGCTTCCTCCATCAGAGGGACGGACTCTTAAGACCGAACAATACGACGCACTCATATACACAGTCAAGCGGCTACGAAGCTCTTGACCTCCTTTCAACCCTTCCATTAGAGACTTGGGACCAGTCCCTCTCTCGATCGTTTGTACCCTTTACTACAGACCATTCACGGTGCTAATAACACGAGCAGCAGCAAACTGGACATATGGACATTCGGCCCGAACCAGTATAAATCTTGTGCCCTTTAGCGCACCATCCGAGCCTAACACGCATTAATATAAATTTACTTGTCGGTGCTGGTACGAAACATCGACAGTGATGTACTTTTTATTTTGAACGAAAGAAGTATGCTAAAACAAATGAAAAAAAAAATCAAACTAAGAAATGCTAACGCCCTCGTGCGGGACTGGGCGTGGACGTGGTGCACCCTGGACTAGTGCGTGCCCCTGCCTCGGGACTCGGGAGTCGGACCGAGCAGGACAGGACAGGACAGCGCACTTGTCGTTTTCGGCGACCCCTCATTTTCGAGGCTTTTACCTGTATACCCTTAAAAAAGATGCCACACTTCTACGTACCCCTCAAAAGTTGGTCGTCACCTATATGCCCTCGCTCGAACTTTTCTTTTCCCTCACGCCATTCCGTCGGCATTCTGTTAGGTGTTGACCGTTTGGCGGCTCTGACGTGTGGGACCGGACTAGAAAAATACCATCCTTGCCCCTGGATCATTGCAATGAGCGCTGGAAGGGCCATATTTTCAAGCCTGTCGGTCCTTTGATTGAACGTGCGCTGGAGGGGCCATTGCAATGAGGACTACTGGAGGGGACATGTGGGACAGGCGCTGGATCATTGCCCGACGCACGTACACATATTTTCAAGAAATGAACTGCAGGGGCCATGCATGCACGTACACGTACTACTGAGCACAGTACTTTGAACGTACTACTGTTGTTTATTAACCTGTATACTGTTGGTGCACTGGTACGGTGCATGCTTTTTTTTGCGAGGTCGATTCGTCTATTTACATGTTCAATTAATTTCGACAGTGCAAAGTGCAACAGTGCACGACATGCATGCTAGCTGTTTTACTGGCGTATGGATGCACACGTACGTGCCCTCGGATCCGATAACACGTCACGACACGACACGGGTCACGCACATGTACAGCAGCGTACGTGTACCTGTCGTGCTTGCTCGATCTTGTGCATTGTCGGTCGATGGGTGCGTGCGTACGTGCTGCATGCATGCGTCCAATGCATGGTCCGTTGCAGGCCGGGCTCCTCGCCTGCACGTACGTGCGCGCGTCCGGTCCGGTCCGGTCCATGCATGCAGTGCGCCATGCGCGCGTGGCGCGTGCAGCCTAGCTCGCGTATCCGGGCACGCGCGGACCGACGCCAATCGACGCGACCGGGGGGTGACGTGCGCGAGCCGCAGAGGGGCGGGAGAGGGCGTACGGCTAGTTGGCCGGGTTAGTTTTGTCGCTTGTTCGCGCGCACTGTTGCTTCGTCGTCTCTGTGTCTCTGTCTCGGCTTGCATGCATGCTAGCTGCTGGTGTCTCGTCTCTCGTGTGACTGTGTGAGTTGCTGCTCGCGCCTGCGGCAGGGGCATGGCAGCAACAGAACTGAACGGCCAGTCGCGAGCAAGACAGAGACGGGCAAGGAGTATCCGTTAGCGCGCGTACGTCTGTACATATTTGAGCATGTTTATGTGCTTCCGCTATCTCCCCCATCTCATCCTCCCACTGATAGTTGGATCATTGCTAGCTACTACGCTAGCGCCCCGGCCGTGACCTTGCTTGCCACGCATGCTACCACCATCGACCTTATATATATATATATATATATATATATATATATATATATATATATATATATATATATATATATATATATATATATATATATATATATATATATATATATAATCTGCCACGAGACAACTGTCCGGATCGAGTACGGTCTTTGCATCGTTGATGGAGGCAGACAACTCAACAGGATACATACTTCCTCTGTCTCAAACTATACGTCGTTCCGATAACCTTCGAGAGTCAAATAATCTCAAATTTGACCGAAATTATACGATGAAATAATAATATGTATGATACTATACTTATTTGATGTTATCAATCTTTGTAATTCATCTCTATAATTTTGGTCAATGTTCTGACTCCTCAAGATTCTTGAAAAATGATTACCCAAAACCAGTAGTAAGAATATTACTCCCGGCCGTATAATATACATTATTAGTACGTATGTACTCCATGCCGTACATATATCTAGAAAAACAATTAATCTGCAGAAAAATGGCACTCGAGTGGGATGTGAAGGCGTGCGTACATCGTCGATCGAGTTTCATTTTGATTTGAGGTTGCTGTAGTTATGCTAATGCAAATGCAAAAAGATGACAAGAAATAATCCCAACCGCAGACGTCTGGGCCCACCTGCCAGCCAGTGTACAGCGGCAACTGGTCCTTCGGATGCTTCGTCGGAGGTCCCAATTGGCCTGGCAATGGCACAGGGGTAACGAAAAAGTTCAGACGCCCATACAAGCCCAAGGGCAATTGAGTCATTCTCCAGAGCCGTTACCCACCGTTAGGAGCGAATGCTGACGGAATGGCGTGAGGGAAAAGAAAAGTTCGAGCGAAGGCATATAGGTGACGACCAACTTTTGAAGGGTACGCAGAAGTGTGACATCTTTTTTAAGGGTACACAGGTAAAAGCCTCGAGCGACCATGGCTAGAGTGAAGAAGATAGTTCTTACATTGAGTCAAGGTACTAATCAAGCTATGCAGAGTCATATTGAGGTGGAGGAACAAATCATTATTAAAGTATGGAAATGACTTGTGGATGCAAAGCATAGTCTTGATTGTTTTAGCTCAAAGCAATGAAGGTGTGAAAAGCCTTCAAATGGTCAAAGTTGAGGCACTATTTGAAGAAAGATGAGCTCAAGTGGTATTAATTGTGAATCTTCGATCTATATCTCTTATAAAGCAAAACCCCGTTACAAGTTTTTGTCTCGCATCCCAGCGTTCCACATCATCGGTTCTCTCTGTCTTCTCTCCCCACATCAGTGTCCACCAACGATACCCTCCGATTGGAACCCAATAAACAGGTTTAATCGTGTCAGATTCATTATTGATCTACTAATGAACGATCCGTCAATTCGTCTTCCAACTGACAACCTTGGAGCGTTGCATGCACCCAGCCATCACTTCCAAGTCCCGATCTAAGAAAATGAAGAGGCTGAGATTCGGCTCAACTTCCTCTAGCTGTACATCTCCCACCCTCGTGTGTGTGTGTCTCTTCTCTCTCTCTCTCTCTCTCTCTCTTATATACATATATAAACACACACACACACTAGTCCCTGCTTTCAACCTCCTCCTGTTTGGACACCGGTTACCAGTTAGCAAGAGGCCCCTGTCCATGCTGAAATGACATTCACTGCAGTGCACAATTCCTCTTCCCTGATGTTTGTGATCTCCATTATTGATTTTGATTTGTTTGCAGGTTTTGACATAAGATAGACATTGGAAACCCCAAAATAGGTTGATCCACAATCTTCTCCTCCACCTCTCCCTACTCGAGTATTCTGATTTGTCTGCCGCAGGGTTTAGCAGATAATGGATTTAGCAAATCAGAATCAGGTCTGACCACAATCTTCTCCTTCACCTCTCTATTTTTTTGTTTTTTTTGCCAAATTTCATTAGACTCTGAAATCAATTTTGTTCTGTTTTCTGTTTTGTATGTTAACATCCCCGCAAGACTGCAAACTAGCATACCTGGTTCCATTCTTCCCCGCAAGTCCTGGTCACGTAAGTTCTTGCTTTGTGGTTTCAATTATTTCAGTTTCATCTTCTTTGTCGAGTGGGTACAGGTACCGTGGGAGCTAGCACAAGCAACTAAAAAGTATTGCAATGGTTTTCGACAGCTCTTCTCTAAGGTTTGTTAAGAGATTATTCATAGTAAAAAAATAGACAAATTTGCAATGTATACTGAAACTTTACTGATTTAATTCGTAATATGCTTTTATTAATTTTTTGTTTCATAACAGTCTAGGCCTGGCTTTCTACTACCAGCTCAATTTACCTTATAATTGTGTGCTCTTTAAATGTTCTGCTAGATTTTGTTATCAAGGTGTATCATGTATATTATTGCAGGATAAAGCGTCTTTCACTACCAGATACAGGAGCTTTGCCGAGTGCTAGGGGCACTCGGCGAAGTCCCAAAAACACTCGGCAAAGGGTTTGCCGAGTGTTACACTTGGCAAACGACACTTGGTAAACTTGTTATCGGCAAAACTAAACATTCAGGTCCTTTCAAGGGAGGCAGCGGGAACAAACTAGATGAAGCTGATGAAGGGAGATCGATTTGAGAGAGAGAACATTTGGGGGAAGCGACCTCTTCTCCTTTCTTAGCAAGACAGGGTGGTCTTTGTAAAATCCCATCCCTCCACCAGAGGCAACAATCCTGCCAAAAACCATCTAGTATCCACGCTAGCATTGCCACATAGGGTGGAAGGCGTCGCTGAGGTGTCATGGTTCTACAATGCACGACTTATCAACTTTAGGGAGCCATATTTTGATTTTTTTAAAAGTACGTGTACATAAGTGGCACAGGGCCATAAGTTTAAAGGCTGTTAGTGTATGTAACTCTTTCTTAAAATGAGGAATAAAGTTTACTTACTAGCTAGTTTACTGCATATATATCTACAATACCGTTTCCAAATTCTAGGGTGATCATGGCCCGCACGAACCATCTCTTAGATATTCCACTGCCTATATACCACACCAGCTAAAACTACCAGTAAGCCTACTCATAGGCATGTCTTATAATGTAAGATAGTTTCAACCGCCAAACTTTTAAAAGAAATCGTAATAAGCTGCCATCACCAAAACAAAAATATATATTGCAAAAGGAAAAATAATAGATTTTGATATACTCTCTCCATCCTAAAATAAGTGTGCATCTCATTTATCAAGGAGTCCAAAGTTTTTTAAAGTTTGACTAAATATATATACCGAAGTGCTAATAATCAGGATGTATAATAAGCATTATTATATAGATCATGAATTGTACTTTTATAATAAATTTATTTGGAGATACAAATATTAATATAAATTTTACATATAAATAGTTAATTTAAAAAATGACTTATTGAGAAACGTGATGCACTTTTATTTTGAACGAAAGAAGTATGCTAAAACAAATGAAAAAAAATCAAACTAAGAAATGCTAACGCCCTCGTGCGGGACTGGGCGTGGACGTGGTGCACCCTGGACTAGTGCGTGCCCCTGCCTCGGGACTCGGGAGTCGGACCGAGCAGGACAGGACAGGACAGCGCACTTGTCGTTTTCGGCGACCCCTCATTTCCCAATCTCACTCCCTGCCTGAAAAATCAGATCTCGCGCGCCGCGCAGGCCATTCCAGTTTCCATCTCCCGCCTCTCCCCACGCTCCCCCCACCAATCCACCATGGCGCCCTCGTCGCCTCGACGCAAGAAGCCGTCGTCCGCGGCGAAGCGGGCGTCGACGGGCCCGACGGCGCTGCCCGGGCGCAACAAGAGGAAGACGCCGCCGCCGCTCCCCGAGGCCTCGGGTGCCACGCAGCCGCCGGCCAAGCGCAAGCCGGCGTTGTTCCAGCGCACGTGGCCCCGGCGACGAGGTCCGGATCCTGGAGGCCCTCGCCACGTACCGCCGCGAACACGGCGGCAACCTGCCAACGCCGGCTGAGCTCTTCGGCGCGCTCGATGGCAGCCTCGAGAAGAAAGGCGTCGGAGCAAAGGAACTCGCCATCAAGCAGCGCAGCTTCAAGCGCCGCTACGACCGCGACGCCAAGAAGATTGCTCCGCCCGCCGATGAACACGAACGCCGCCTCTACCTCCTCTCCAGGCACGTCTGGGGACGCGACCCCCGCCCAGACCACCGGTTGCTGAGGTCCCAAGGGCTACCCAAGGGAAGGGCGCCGGCGCCCAAGCAAACAAGGACGCTGCCCAAGCGAAGAGCGCCAACCACCAGCCGGCAAGGAGGCGGTGAAGCCCAAGGCCAAGACTTTGGATGAGATGCGCGAGCTGTATCCTTACCTGGTTGATGAGGCCACGGTCCTTGTCGAACCGGCGTGTGCTGGAAAGTGTGCTCCTCGGCATTGAAAACAGCGACGCTCAGGCGTTGGACAAGAAGATCAGGAAAGCGAGGAAGCAGCTCGCCAAGGCCATCACGGAATCGGTGAATGCGACTTCTTGTCCTCAGTTAATTAATTATTTATAAAGCTTAGTCACGTTATGCAAGCTAGATTCTGGTCTTTGTTTAATGATTGTGCTTAGAAAAAGGGAAGCGTTTCTCGGATCCCAGGTGGGGTACGGGAATAGGTTATCTCAAGGTATTGACTAGACCTGCAAACATGTTTCACTAGTGCCAAATTAGTGTGAAATAAAAATGTGGTAGGTAATATGTAAGTTTCAGCCTGCCGTTCCAGAGTACAGAATCAGAGTTCCCATTGGGGGAAAAACTAAAAGGACAGTGCACGTGGGTCATTTATGAACTAATGAAATTTGTTGTTGGAAGGCACTATTTCTGTCACCTCCACAAGATGAAATATGCCAAAAATTCCTTGAACGCACTTAGATTTTTTCATCCTGTCCAATTATCTTTTCCGCCTGCATTAGCTGTTTCATGGTACGATCAGAAGTTTGTATGATGGGATATGTTTCTTTACATTTGTGTTATGCTTGAAAATTATGCCTCTCGAACTCAAAAGTTGTGTCTCAGGGGTGCATGCATGATGCATCAAAATTTCTAACTGTTGATGCTAATGCACTTTTTACTACCATTAGTGAAACCCTAAATCACCAAAATAACATTAGGCTATATCAATGGCCGAGGGGCTTGGTCCTGCATGTCATTCACAAGCTCTGTGGTGTTTTGCAAAGTGCAATTTTGCTTGTGGCATGATAACAGTTGTATGACACATGAAAATACATATATTTGTACAGGATGGTTTCAGAATATACTGAAATATGAATCACTGCTTAAAGTTTCCTTCTTGGGTAGTGTTGATGTCATTTGGGTGCCTATTTCTCTTCTTAATGAAAAACCACCTAGTTCCTCCTAGGTTGGATCTCATTTTTTAGGAAGTGAGCCTAGCTCAACTGGTTGGGTGAGAGGTGTGGCAATGCACCCAACAACCTAGGTTCAAATCCCGTCTTGGACTGAATTTGGGTGCCTATTTCTCTTCTTAATGAAAAAACCACCTAGTTCCTCCTAGGTTGGATCTCATGTTTTAAAAAAAATCTTAAGTGGCACAGTGGTAGTGCATCATTTTCTCATTCGTGAGGTTCTGGGTTCGATCCTCTCCTGCTTCAATTTTTTAGGAAGTGAGCATAGCTCAACTGGTTGGGTGAGAGGTGTGGCAATGCAAACCACCCAGGTTCAAGTCCCGTCTTGGACTGAATTTGGGTGCCTATTTCTCTTCTTAATGAAAAACCACCTAGTTCCTCCTAGGTTGGATCTCATTTTTTTTCCAAATCAACCTTTTTTTTGAACAGGAGGTCCTACCTATTTCGTTTCATACTTGCTACTGTGTGCTTGCAGCATACCAAAATATATGATTTCTTGGTTCATTTGTCCTTTTGTGCTCCAATAGTTAGGTTTCATAGGAGTTTGTCCCTAATTCTGTTTTCTTATATTGCATAAATTTACCACTCAGGTACCATTCTCTCTGAGCAGGATAAAATCTGAAGCACTGACTTCTCAGGATATTTGTTATTGTCCCAAATGGTTTGAATTAATCAGACTACTATAGCATGTCAGTCCAGTATTAATATGCTTGTAACCAATGTTCCATATGGATAGAAATAATAAAATCACTAGTTCCTTACAACCAAATACAGATTAGTTTATTATATTTATTGAGTTTAGTACATGCTTTGTTTGATTAATTTATTTACAGTAAGCAAGGCACATAGTAAACTATTAGTCTTCCATAATCTTGTTCGATATATTACCATCTCTCTTTAAGCTAATGAATGTACCTTGATACCAATGTAGGCAAGGATTAACAACATGGAAATGCCTACAGTATTTATGTTTACATCCAGTAAGCTTCAACCAGAAAAGTTAAGAGTGGAAAATGAGAATAATCTTTTGGTTGATCATTTGGACAAAACGGATGATGGGATAGTTGCACTAAACAACGATTGGCAAGAGTGGAACGTGAAGTAGTGGAGTTGAGACAGGCTGTTATAGCTTCTCAGTCTCAGCCAAAGGTAGAAAGTATACCATGCCATAATAATTCATCAGTAAAGGTTATGCTTCTGTTTGTTTTTCGTGATAATCTCTAATGTATATGCAATTTTTTGTTACTTGTCTTGCCTTTTGTCTATAGGGTATAAGATGTGAATCGGCCAAGAGTGGTCTTCAATCGATTGTAGCCGAAAATCAGACTCCAGCCAATGTAACTGTCATACCTTTTTTTATTATTTTATTTGTGGCTTCACATCTTTATTTTTCATAACAAGTTTCTGTTATTGCAGATACTACAAAGAAGATAGAAGCACCAAATGGCTTGATCCATGGAAAGAATGGAGGTTACATCAAAATATTATTGTGCTGTTCCCCAGAACGTTCCTCCCAGTAAGCCGGTATTCTCTCTTCTTACATTTCTTTTTTTTTGCGAGCATCTTCTCTTACATTTCTATGTTGATGTCTAGTGAAATCATCAATTTGGTGAGAAGTAAAAAGTCTTTGGTTTCAACACTAACCCTTATAATTCTAAGTCTAAACTCAATGTTATGATTTGCCTTGGGGACATCCTTCTTTGGTTGTAAAAGATTATTTTTTGTTTAAAAATGAAAACTTTTAGGAGTGGCAATACAATACTTTATAGGTTATATCCTCAACATCTCCATTTCTTTTGCAAAGTCATAGCCATTTGGTTCTGAAGACCAAAGCAACAGTTACCTTTTTACCAAAGTAATTGTTCCCACTAGGTAAATCCTCCACCTGATAGTGAAAATTGTCATCTCTGATTAATGTGTAACAGAAAATGCAAGGGGTGATGTTGCCACCATTTAATGCGTTTCCTGGTATGCCTAGGAAGGTTGTAAAAAAAAGTCCAACTACGCAGAGCGGTCAGCTTCCCTCTTTTTGTTATATTATTTCTTTTGGCATATCTACATTACTGAACTTGCATAATGCATGGTTTACTTGTATAGAAAGAAATGAACATTATGATGTTTTACGCAATTTTTTTTTTGCACATGTTACTGTATACATGTAACTTAGTAGTAGTTGAAAAGGGCTTGCATATTTCTTCTGTTTGGGTGCCAAAGAGGTTTCCTTCTCTATAGTAAGACCCAATGCTACAGTTACCAAGGCTATTTCTTCAAAACAGTTCTCAGTTTACAATAGTAGGGGGCATGTGACTTGGAACCATGTTTTAATGTGTTGCGAGTGTGTTGCTGCAAAGAGATGCTCCAGTTTTGGCAATATGAGAAAATGAAGAGTCTGACACGCTTAAATGTTGCACGGCCAATTGGCCAAGTAATATATTTGACTTGTTCTAGTTTTCTTTAGATAATAGAAGAATTCCTTGTTCTAGTTTGTCTAGATTCTTTGAATGTCATAGAAGTAAAAAATTATATGAATGTTTTCTTTATAGATCTGTGATATTACCATTGCTAACTATTTTAGCTATTGTCCAGTTGGCAAGGCCTGTTCTAAAGAAACAGTTCCCAGTTCACTAACCTTATGTACTGAATTTGGCTGATCTAGCTGATTAGTAAGTTGTCTGATAATATTTCTTGGTTCTTAGTAATGCAAAGAGAAATTCAATGAGCTTGGGCTAGTCCTGATGTCCGATTGCATAAAAAAATTATCATGATCCTAAAATAAAGAGAAGTCGCAAGTTTGTGCAAAGATGACATCTCTCAATACAATGGCCATGCACAACTGCCACAGTCGCAGATTAGTCTGTTTAGGTTTCAGGGTCTTTTTCTTAGTAGTTCGGTTGCCGGTTTGGGTGGTTCATGGAGTGCGCTTCAGCCAGTCCTTCTTTTTCGGTGGGAGTGGTTTGTGGTTTCCTGTCTTGTTTTGGAGTTTCTTTGACCCTGGCTGAAGCGCTTCGCTTTCTTTTTCTTGAGTAGTGTCTGTACACCTTTTGTTTTTTCTTCGTCTAATAAAAACTACAGCAAAGCTCTTGCCGTCCTTTCAAAAAAAATTTGCCCTCACTCCTATGCATGCAATCATGTACAATTAGTGGATTTTGTTGCACGAATAATGCAGAATTAGTGCATGCCGATTACCATTCTGATGCCAACTTGAGATGGTTTGTACGGGTCGTTATGAATTATGATGCATCAAGAAAGATGCCCCAGTCTGGCATAGGAATTATATTAATCCAGTACGTAAGATACTAATGTGTTTTGTTAACTGCTAAAGAATGAATATGTTGGTGGAAAAACAAGTGTAAACTTGAATTGTTTGAATTAGTGAGCATTAGTATGCTAAGATTTGAGAGGAAACCGAGAAATGATAATAAACCTAGAGAGATAATTACTGAAAAATGTACCACCATAGCTCTATGCAGTAAGTAGCTAAGGCCAAAGTGTTACATGTTGCAATCTTCTTTGCTACGATCAGTTATTTAGAAGTTTACTTGTAGCTGTGCTACCTATTTATCTAATCCTATTGTTTTAAAGCTGTATGATCAAACAAGTTTGGTATGATTGCCTAATTATATTTAGTCTCAATGCTTTTCCATCATGATTTTTTATGGCATGCTCATGATGACATGTAGTACTTAATATGAACAAGTCTGTTTTATGGCACCATCACTTACTCACATGTACATATTTAGTTTGATTCGTTGTTTTAATGAGCCTATATGATAGAAAATGTATTGCACACATGCTGTGAATATGTGTATAGTTGTAAATGACTTTATTGGTATTCGTTTTGATCTCTACATTGACTTTGTTTCCTTACTTGGGCACATTTTTTATTTAGAAAATCCCAAGTCAACGCATCCCTTCCTAATTTGTCAGATAAAAGTTTTTGATCGATTTTTATGCAACATGATGATATTTTTTATGCAGCATGATGATATCTAGTAGTTGCCAGCTCACGCGGTTTCCAATTCATTTGCGTGTCCACTAAATTCTGTCTAATTCATGAATATATCTGCATTTCTGCACCTGTTGAAATGCTACATACCACTAGACTGAAGTTAGTGTTTTGCACTAATTGATGCACAAGATCTTTTACCATTAGGAAACTTTCATAGTAGTTATGCAGTAGTATTTGATACATTATTAATTGCACACTTTGCAGTGGTTAATCTGAAACAATTCATCATATTCTGTCTCTTTGCACCCACCCTTCTCTATTTCCCCCCTTTTTATTTTCGTTAGTTTAGTTCAGTTCTTGGCTTTGTCATGACTGTGTGCCTCTTTGTTTGGAAGATTTAATGTTCCAAGTTCTGAAAACATAAAGCTGACATTGACTACTCGTAACTATGGTCATAATGATTCTAATGTCAATGAACTAGTGAAGCAATGTTCTGACACAAGTTGTTTGATGCAGACTTGCAGGGGGGCCATATGTTGAGTAGGTTCTAAAGGTGACAACGAGATTTCTCTCGTAATATAATGATACACAGCTCTCATGTGTGTTTGATAAAAAAAAATGTGACAGCCAGATTGCGCTTTGTTCTTCTGTGTTGATTCTGCCCAGCATCTATACTTGTTGCTGTGTATGTCTCGCAGCATCTCATTTTGGTCCAAGTAGCACATGATCCAGCAGTATCTATATATGGCCCGGATGGTTCCGGGCCTCATAAGTTTATATTTTGTTGCATATGTTTTGACTATATGTAAATATAGTAGTGGGTTTATATTTTGGTGAATTGCCTGCAAAAAGGTTATCTAGATGTTGCAAATGTCGTGTCAAACTTATGACATTATTTAAGTGAGACCTATTACCTGTTCTGCCCTACAGATATTAGCAATGAGTGTCCTCTGATGCACTACTGTCACTAAGATTGTTGAACTCTGATTGTAATCCTAGTTAAGCAATGAAGCTCCTTTCAGAAAACAAGAACGTAGCATAAGCAACTGTCAGGTCGCATCTCATATGCTCGTAGAATTGTGGACTAGGACTAGGATTACTACATTCTGCTGTATCATCCAGCTCAGTGAAACATAAAGATATCAAGGCAAATATGGATCAATCAAAACCAATACAAGCAATCTTAGGAGCTGATCTAAACTGGATTTCTCAAATAAAGGTGCTAAGGGACTCAGGTTTCCCACAACCTTCAATCTTGGGACATCTCAATCGCTATGACCTTCATATTATTTTAAGGTTATATATAACATTAGGAACGAGCTTTTACCATTTAAAATAACAATTGAGCATATGAATCTATTTGCCACAGCCAACATTGAGATAATTCTTCAAACCGATTTAACAGAATTGCTTCCATAAATACCATCCAATCTCATTACATGACTAAAGATATTTTTAAATAAAAAACATGTACACGTGTGCACATCACTACATTGGTAAGGCCATCTATGTAGGGGGTTCATGATAATTTTATGGACATTAAATAAGATGTCATGGCATAATATAGATTAAGAGAGGCGGAAAGTTTTATGGTATGAAATGAATTTCATAGGCATGAAACTTATCTACACTTTTTTCAACACACATGAGTCTGAAAACTGGAACATAAAACCCAATTAAGACTGGACTAAGTGCTGGCATCGTACATCCTCATATCATCATATGCAATGGTCATACTATTGTTTTATTACATTAAAAAAACGTAGGAGTAGTATATGGCAATTCATTTTGCTGTTATGACTTATAATTGAAGGGACTGTGACGTCTAAAAGAGGTTGAATTAGGCAACTTAAAATCTATTTCTTAAACTATGATCTCTAATTTTCATCAGTCCAAACATATGCAACAAGCAACCTATTTAGATGTGAAACTAAGGTTTTGCTAGTCGTGTTTCTATCTCTACTACAAAAGAGTTATGCAACCTAGGTTCTAATCCTATCCCTAGCCTATCAAACTAAGCTAGAAATGTAAAGCACAAAACCACAGTACATAATATAATGCGGAAGGTAAATAGTGGTTGAGATGCAAACTCCCGTCAATGACTCCGTTATTACCAAGGTATCGAGAAGCTCCTCGCTTCCCCCTAGTCCTCGTTGAATCCCCTCATAAGGAAGCCCTCGCATGGGCCATGCTCTCGGTTGGGTAACAATGTGGACAACCCGTGGGCCTTCCCCACACACAAGTGTTGGTCTCTCTCGGACCGCTCCTCGCCGTCTTCACTATCGAGCTTCCGGCCAAATCGTCGCGGACTTCGTTCCCTGCAGTACACGGTGGCGGCTACACCACAAACACGGTTGGTATGATCTCGCAAGACTACAAACCCCTCTCGATGTACAACAATAGTGCGCGCAAGCACCGAGTGGTAAGACCCTATAGAGGTATGTAAAACTCACTAAACACTAGGTCTAAACCTAGAGCAAGCGCATTAGCAATGGTCTAACTAGCCTAATGAAAGCTCTAGTTTGGTTTTGTTGAATTGATGAAACCCTTAGTGCTAACCTAGTTCATCAAGTGATCATGAGATAGGTAGCACACTTCAAGTAGAGAAGCAAATGAAGATCATAACATGACAATGGTGATAGCATGGAGATGATCAAGGGCTTAAACTTGAAAAGAAGAAAGAGAAAAACAAAAAGCTCAAGGCAAAGGTATAACTTGTAGGAGCTATTTTGTTTTGGTGATCAAGACACTTAGAGAGTGTGATCACATTTAGGTTTGATAGCCGTACTATTAAGAGGGGTGAAACTCGTATCGGAATGCGGTTATCAAAGTGCCACTAGATGCTCTAACTTATTGCATATGCATTTATGATCTAGTGGAGTGCTAACACCCTTGAAAATATTTGTGAAAATATGCTAACACATGTGCACAAGGTGTTTGTAGGGTTGAGATGGGTTTGGGTCCCTCTCTCCCTACCGCCGAGCTTGCGAGGCGGGATTCGGTGCTTTTGGAAAAATGAAATGTCTATTTTCTATTGCGCCGGATGCAAAATTCTTGGTGATTGGCACATTTGAAAAAGGGTGAAGAAGTTAGAGTTGAAATGGAGTTGGTCGAAATGATGCTGGCGTCGGTCTACTGATCGGACGCTGGGTCACTCAGCGACCGGACGCTGAAAGGCTACGTCCGGTCGAGCTGTCAGACAACACAGTAGGCTAGGGTTGAGCACCGGACGCTGGTCTGCGTCCGGTCAAGGTGGACCAGACGTGTCCGGTCGAAAAAACATGCCTCGGGGAGCTTACTGGAAACGACCGGACGCTGGGGCTTCAGCGTCCGGTCAGTTTTGACCGGAGCGTCCGGTCAGCCTCGTAGCCGTTGGAATCTGACGAACAGCATTTGAAGGCGATGACACGTGGCGTCCATCGGGCGATCGGACGCTGAGGGCCAGCGTCCGGTCAGAGCGCGTTTTGCCCAGTGAAGGGGTATAACGGCTCTATTTGATTAGGGCTCTATTTATAGCCCCATGGCCGGCTGTGGCTCACATCTCTTGCACATTTTCATTGACATAGCAACCTTGTGAGCCTAGCCAAAGGACTCCCACTCATCTACATCATTGATTCATCATCATAGTGAGATTGGGAGTGATCCAAGTGCATTGCTTGAGTGATTGCATCTAGAGGCACTTAGTGATCGTGGTTCGCTGTGGATTTTGCTTGTTACTCTTGGTGGTTGCCGCCACCTAGATGGCTTGGAGCAGCGAGGATCATCGAGTGGAGGTGGTGATTGTCTCCGGCTCCGATCGTGGTGATTGTGAGGGGTTCTTGACCTTTCCCCGGTGGAGCGCCAAAAGGTACTCTAGTGGATTGCTCGTGGCTTGTGTGATCCTCATCTTGTGTTGGTTGTGCGGCACCCTATTGAGGGTTTGGCGTGTGAAGCCAATTAGTGCGTGAACCTCCAAGTGAGTGAATCACCACAACGAGGACTAGCTTGCCGGCAAGCAAGTGAACCTCGATAAAAATCATTGTCTTCATCATTGATTCCAAGGTGATTGGTCATCATTGTTATTCATCTTCGTGATTGATTAGTTCATTCATCTACACGGTGGTATAACCCTCTTGATCACTCTCTTTACTTTACCGCAAACTAGTTGACAAGCTCTTTAGTGTAGCTAGTTGTGAGAACTTGCATGCTTGGTTGGTGTGGCTCTTTAGTTAGCCTTTGAGAGCACACTAACATAGGGTAGTGTCATTGATCTTGTGTGAATTGACACTATCTAAACTAGAATTGTGGTAGGTGGCTTGCATTTTGAGTAGGCTAGCGCAACACTCGCTTCGCCTCATAATTGTCTAACCATTTGGTTAAGTGTTGTTGTAGAAATTTTTATTAGGCTATTCACCCCCCCTCTAGCCATTAGGACCTTTCAAGTGGTATCAGAGCCGAGGTCACCATTATTTGAGGCTTAACAACCTTCAGTGTTAAAATGGCTCAAATCAACAACACCAAGAAGCCACCCCAATTTGATGGCTCAAATTATTCTTATTGGAAGTCAAAGATGGCCACACATATCAAGTCAATCAATAGAAAGGTGTGGAAGGTGGTAGAAACCAAAATTGAGATTGGTAATCCGGAAAATCCCACCGCCACCGGAGAAGTACTTCTCCAAAACAACGATATTGCTCTAAGTGCCATTCATGATGCAATTGATGCAAGAACATTTGAGCAAATCAAAAATATTGAGATGGCACATGAGGCTTGGAAGAAGTTGGAAGAATCATTTGAAGGTACTCAAGCCATGAAGGGTGCAAAGGCATACATCCTCAAAGAAAAGTTTGCAAGCTTCAAGATGAAGGAGGATGAGAGTGTGCCGGACATGTTCCACCGAATGGTGGTGATTGTAAATGATCTCAAAGCACTTGGTGAGAACATAGAGGACAAGGACTTCTCAAATAAGTTCTTGAGATGTTTGCCCGGGAGATTTAAAATGTTGGTCACCTTGCTAGTGAGGAGTGGTTTGAACACAATGACACCAAATCAAATCTTGGGAGATATCATGACCGATGATGCTTATAGAGATGATGATGAGAAGGAAGAAAAGAGGGAGAAGAAAGATGAGAAGAAGGATGACAGGAAGAAGAGAGTGGCATTCAAGGCCACATCATCCAAGGGCAAAGCAAAGCAAGAAACATCAAGTGAGGATGATGATTCATGGGATGATAGTGATGATGAGAAGATGGCTCTCTTTGTCAAGAGGTTTGGCAAGTTCATGGTAAAGAAAGGCTACCGTGCAAGAAGAAAGAAGTTTTCATCCAAGAACAAATATGAGTCAAGAAGATGCTTCAAGTGTGGAAGCAAAGATCATCTTGTTGCTCAATGCCCATATAATAGCGACAATGATGATGACAAGAAGAACAAGAAGAAGGACAAGAAAGAAAAGAAGGAGAAGAAGGACAAGACATTCTTCAAGAAGAAGAAGGGTGGATCATATGTGGTCACTTGGGATAGTGATGCTTCCTCAAGTAATGATGATGATGATAGTGATGATCACAAGACCACCAAGAAGAAGGTGCTTGCAAGTATAGCAATCAATGAGAAGCCTTCTCTCTTCGACTCTCCATCATGCTTCATGGCTAAGGCCACTAAGGTATAAACTTGTGATGATGGAAGTGATAGTGAACATGATAGTGATAGTGATAATGATGATGATGAACCTACAAAAGATAAATTAATTGACATGCTAGAAGATGCTAGAGAACACTTTGACATCTCAAGAAAGGAATGCAAAAGCTTGCAAAAGGAACTAAAAGCCCTTAAGCAAGCATTTGATGAGCTCAATGCATCTCATGAGAGGCAAGAGGATGCCCATGAGAAGCTTGGCAAGGCTCACAAAAAGCTTGAAAAAGCTTATTCCACTTTGCTTAATGAACAAGATAAAAAGAAGCATGTTGAAACTTGTGATGTAGGTTTAACTTGTGATTTAATTGATACATCACTATCTATGCCTATCATTGTTCCTCCAACTAACCCTTCTTGTAGCACTTCCACTTCTACCTCATCTAGTAGTGATGGTCACACTTGTGATACCTCACTAGTGGTTGAGAATGAGAACCTCAAGAAGGAGGTAACTAAGCTCACTCACACCTTGGCTAAGGCTTATGGTGGTGAGGACCGCTTGCTTATGGCCTTGGGTAGCCGAAGAGCTTCTCTCTACAAAGAGGGATTGGGCTATACCCCCAAGAAAGGCAAGGCGGCCTTTGCTCCTCACAAGACAAGTTTTGTGAAGAACAATGGTCGGTTTTGCATTAGTTGCAAGCAAGTTGGTCATAGAGAGCATGAATGCACCAACAAAAGCAAAAATGCTAATGTATCCTCTATTAAGCTTAATTCTTCCTATATGCTTGTTAAGGGTACAAATGGTGTGAAGGCTAAGTTCATTGGCAAACCATGGATGGGCTCAAAGAAGAAAGCCATTTGGGTGCCAAAGAGCTTGGTTACTAACCTTCAAGGACCCAAGCAAGTTTGGGTACCTAAAAAGAATTGATCTTCTTTTGTAGGTCAATTACAAAGCCAGAGGAAGGCATTGGGTTCTTGATAGTGGGTGCACTCAACATATGACCGGTGATGCAAGAATGTTCAACTCAATCAACACCAATGGCAATGATGGCTATGATAGTATCACATTTGGTGACAATGGCAAAGGCAAGGTCAAAGGGCTTGGTAAGATTGCAATATCCAATGACTTGAGCATATCCAATGTGTTGCTAGTAGAGAGCTTGAACTTCAATTTGCTATCTGTGGCTCAATTGTGTGATCTTGGATTCAAATGCATATTTGGGGTGGATGATGTAGAAATCATAAGTGTAGATGGCTCTAACTTGATCTTCAAAGGCTTTAGATATGAGAATCTATACTTGGTTGATTTCAATGCTAGTGAAGCTAGATTATCTACATGCTTGTTCACTAAGTCTAGCATGGGTTGGTTATGGCATAGAAGGCTTGGTCATGTTGGAATGAAACAATTGAATAGATTGATTAAGCATGACTTAGTTAAAGGCTTGAAAGATGTTGTGTTTGAAAAGGATAAGCTTTGTAGTTCTTGTCAAGCCGGCAAACAAGTTGGAAACACCCATCCTAAGAAAAGCATGATGAGCACTAGTAAAGCATTTGAGTTATTGCATATGGATTTGTTTGGGCCAACACAATACACTAGCATTGGTGGTAACAAATATGGATTTGTGATAGTGGATGATTACACTAGATACACATGGGTATTCTTTCTAGTGGACAAAAGTGATGTATTTACAACATTCAAATCATTTGTCAAAGGCATTCACAATGAATTTGAAACAACCATCAAGAGAGTTAGAAGTGACAATGGTAGTGAGTTTAAGAACATTAGAATTGATGAGTTGTGTGATGAATTTGGAATTAGACATCAATTCTCGGCCAAGTACACACCTTAATCAAATGGCCTTGTTGAGAGAAAGAATAGAACACTCATTGATATGACAAGGTCTATGCTTAGTGAGTACAATGTGAGTCAATCTTTTTGGGCCGAAGCTATCAACATGGCTTGCTATTGTAGCAACCGCCTCTATTGTCACCGATTGAAAGAGAAGCCACCATATGAGCTCTTGAATGGTAGAAAGCCCAACATTACATATTTTCATGTCTTTGGTTGCAAATGCTATATCTTGAAGAAAGGCACAAGATTGGGCAAGTTTGATAAGAAATGTGATGAAGGATTCCTACTTGGTTATTCCACCACAAGCAAAGCATATAGAGTTTGGAATTTGGATAGTGGTACTCTTGAGGAAGTTCATGATGTTGAATTTGATGAAACCAAGGGTTCACAAGAAGAGAATGAGAACTTAGAAGATGTTAGAGGCATTCAACTTTCAAATGCCATGAAGAACATGGATATTGGTGAATTGAGGCCTAGGCAAGTGATTGATGATGAAGATGATCAAGTGCAAGTGCTCTCCAACTCTAATGTGCAAGATGATACAAATCAAGCTAGTGCAAGTAACTCTCATGATATTGATCAAGATCAAGTGACTAGTACATCATCTCAACCCAATGATCTAGCAAGTGCAAGCAATCAAGTTCCATTGCTTCAACCAACAAGTATTGCAAGAGATCATCCTTTGGATACAATCATTGGTGATATCTCAAGAGGTGTATAAATAAGATCAAGATTAGCATCATTTTGTGAACACTTCTCTTTTGTGTCATCCATTGAACCAAAGAAGATAGATGAAGCTTTGAAGGATGTTGATTGGGTGAATGCTATGCATGAAGAATTGAATAACTTCACAAGAAATCAAGTATGGGAATTGGTAGAAAGACCAAAGGGATACAATGTGATTGGAACCAAATGGGTCTTTAGAAACAAGCAAGATCAAGATGGGATAGTTGTAAGGAATAAAGCAAGATTGGTAGCACAAGGCTATACACAAGTTGAAGGTCTTGACTTTGGAGAAACATATGCCCCGGTTGCTAGATTGGAAGCAATTAGAATCTTGCTAGCCTATGCTTGTGCCCACAACATCAAGCTCTATCAAATGGATGTTAAGAGTGCATTTCTCAATGGTTATATCAATGAAGAAGTATATGTTGAGCAACCTCCTGGTTTTGAAGATGATAAGAAGCCCAACCATGTGTACAAATTGAAGAAAACATTGTATGGCTTGAAGCAAGCACCTAGAGCATGGTATGAGAGATTGAGGGACTTCCTACTCTCTAAAGGGTTCACAATGGGCAAGGTTGACACCACTCTTTTCATCAAGAAGATTGGAAAAGATCTATTTGTATTGCAAATCTATGTAGATGACATCATATTTGGATCAACCAATCAAGAATTTTGTGATGAGTTTGGTAAGATGATGGCTAATGAATTTGAGATGTCCATGATTGGAGAGTTGAGTTACTTCCTTGGTCTTCAAATCAAGCAATTGAAGAATGGTACATTTGTGAGTCAAGGCAAGTACATCAAGGACATGATCAAGAAGTTTGGAATGATTGATAGCAAAGTCATTAGCACACCAATGGGAACCAATGGCAACTTGGATAGTGATGCTAGTGAAAACATGGTGGATCAAAAGTTGTATCGGTCTATGATTGGAAGCCTACTTTATGTGACCGCATCAAGGCCGGATGTCATGTTTAGTGTATGCATGTGTGCAAGATTTCAAGCCTCACCAAGAGAAAGTCATTTGAAGGCTACAAAGAGGATATTGAGGTACTTGAAGCATACACCAAATGTTGGTTTGTGGTATCCCAAAGGAGCAAAGTTTGAGCTAGTTGGTTACTCCGACTCGGATTATGCGGGATGCAAGGTTGAAAGGAAGAGCACATCAGGCACATGTTAATTGTTGGGAAGATCACTTGTTTCATGGTCATCAAAGAAGTAAAATAGTGTTGCATTATCTACCGCCGAAGCCGAATACATATCCGCCGGTAGTTGTTGTGCACAAATACTTTGGATGAAGGCCACTTTGAGTGATTTTGGAATCAAGTTCAAGAAAGTGCCATTGCTATGTGACAATGAGAGTGCAATCAAGTTGACAAACAATCCGGTGCAACATGCAAGAACAAAGCACATTGATGTCTGCCATCATTTCATAAGAGATCACCAATAAAAAGGGGACATTTGCATTGAGAGTGTAGGCACCAAAGATCAACTTGCCGATATATTCACCAAGCCATTGGATGAGAAAAGGTTTTGCAAGCTAAGGAATGAGTTGAACATATTGGATTTCTCAAATATGTGTTGATGCACCCCCACTTATATGACATGCCTCTCCTTCGAGCAATCTAAGGTAAAAGTTGATTGGCATGACATACATCCTTGCTAAGGACATGTTTAGTGCATTTAGTCATATTTTCAATCTCATTAGGATCTTGCAAATGGTTCTATCTTATTAGGCTCATTCATGAAAATCAAATGATTTTGATGTCTATATGGTATCACTATTGCTTCTATGCTTGATTTGATCTAGTGATGGCATATGACATGTTTATGGGCTTGTAAACCTAGTGTTTAATCTAGAAAATGAACTATAAGTGTTTAACTCAACATGGTACAAGATAACCCTTATTTGGAGGTGTGAAGAAGCTTGTCCTTGGATCAAACCGAGTTAAATATCTTTGGGAAATAATCTAGAATTGAACCAAATTTGGAAAAATGACCCTCACCCCATTGATTGACATTGATAATCTCGACCCTACAAGTAAGTCTATTTAGAACCTTTGTGGTCATTGATGACAAAGGGGGAGAGAAACAAAGATAAAGGGGATAAGAGAAACAAAGGAAAGGGATCAACTAAAATTTTGAGCACACAAGTAGGGGGAGGAAGCTCATGAACTTGTATGGTGCATTTGAACGTGCATTTCATATGTTTGCTTGCATGGCATAAGTTCCATATTTATAATATCCATGCTTGTGTGATGTATGCTAGTTGTAGATTTGAATGATGAAATGCAAACTAGCATGTATAGGATATCTAGTGATTTCACGTCCAAATATTTCTTAGTAGTATTGAGCTAATCATGATGCTAAGGATGGTATATTGGTGCACTCCGATTGGTATCATGCTTCAAAGGTCCATCTTTTATACCTTAGCACCATATGGTAGACATTGACTCCTACATTTCCTATCTAAGCATATGTGCAAGCTTCAATCCAAACTCTTAGCACATATGTAGGGGGAGCAATAGCTACCACTTAGGGTTCATGAAACTTGTCCATATCCTTTTACACATGGTAAATATGTTTGGGCAAGCAATATGGATTCAATTGAATTTCAATTCCTATCTTTGTATAAGGATTGTCATCAATTACCAAAAAGGGGGAGATTGAAAGCTCTAGTTTGGTTTTGGTGAATTGATGAAACCCTTAGTGCTAACCTAGTTCATCAAGTGATCATGAGATAGGTAGCACACTTCAAGTAGAGAAGCAAATGAAGATCATAACATGACAATGGTGATAGCATGGAGATGATCAAGGGCTTAAACTTGAAAAGAAGAAAGAGAAAAACAAAAAGCTCAAGGCAAAGGTATAACTTGTAGGAGCTATTTTGTTTTGGTGATCAAGACACTTAGAGAGTGTGATCACATTTAGGTTTGATAGCCGTACTATTAAGAGGGGTGAAACTCATATCGGAATGCGGTTATCAAAGTGCCACTAGATGCTCTAACTTATTGCATATGCATTTATGATCTAGTGGAGTGCTAACACCCTTGAAAATATTTGTGAAAATATGCTAACACATGTGCACAAGGTGTTTGTAGGGTTGAGATGGGTTTGGGTCCCTCTCTCCCTACCGCCGATCTTGCGAGGCGGGATTTGGTGCTTTTGGAAAAATGAAATGTCTATTTTCTATTGCGCCGGATGCAAAATTCTTGGTGATTGGCACATTTGAAAAAGGGTGAAGAAGTTAGAGTTGAAATGGAGTTGGTCGAAATGATGCTGGCGTCGGTCTACTGACCGGACGCTGGGTCACTCAGCGACCGGACGCTGAAAGGCTACGTCCGATCGAGCTGTCAGACAACACAGTAGGCTAGGGTTGAGCACCGGATGCTGGTCTGCGTCCGGTCAAGGTGGACCGGACGTGTCCGGTCGAAAAAACATGCCTCGGGGAGCTTACTGGAAACGACCGGACGCTGGGGCTTCAGCGTCCAGTCAGTTTTGACCAGAGCGTCCGGTCAGCCTCGTAGCCGTTGGAATCTGACGAACAGCATTTGAAGGCGATGACACGTGGCGTCCATCGGGCGATCGGACGCTGAGGGCCAGCGTCCGGTCAGTATGACCGGAGCGTCCGGTAAGAGCGCGTTTTGCCCAGTGAAGGGGTATAACGGCTCTATTTGATTAGGGCTCTATTTATAGCCCCATGGCCGACTGTGGCTCACATCTCTTGCACATTTTCATTGACATAGCAACCTTGTGAGCCTAGCCAAAGGACTCCCACTCATCTACATCATTGATTCATCATCATAGTGAGATTGGGAGTGATCCAAGTGCATTGCTTGAGTGATTGCATCTAGAGGCACTTAGTGATCGTGGTTCGCTGTGGATTTTGCTTGTTACTCTTGGTGGTTGCCGCCACCTAGATGGCTTGGAGCAGCGAGGATCGTCGAGTGGAGGTGGTGATTGTCTCCGGCTCCGATCGTGGTGATTGTGAGGGGTTCTTGACCTTTCCCCGGTGGAGCGCCAAAAGGTACTCTAGTGGATTGCTCGTGGCTTGTGTGATCCTCATCTTGTGTTGGTTGTGCGGCACCCTATTGAGGGTTTGGCGTGTGAAGCCAATTAACGCGTGAACCTCCAAGTGAGTGAATCACCACAATGAGGACTAGCTTGCCGTCAAGCAAGTGAACCTCGGTAAAAATCATTGTCTTCATCATTGATTCCGAGGTGATTGGTCATCATTGTTATTCATCTTCGTGATTGATTGGTTCATTCATCTACACGGTGGTATAACCCTCTTGATCACTCTCTTTACTTTACCGCAAACTAGTTGACAAGCTCTTTAGTGTAGCTAGTTGTGAGAACTTGCATGCTTGGTTGGTGTGGCTCTTTAGTTAGCCTTTGATAGCACACTAACATAGGGTAGTGTCATTGATCTTGTGTGAATTGACACTATCTAAACTAGAATTGTGGTAGGTGGCTTGCATTTTGAGTAGGCTAGCGCAACACTCGCTTCGCCTCATAATTGTCTAACCATTTGGTTAAGTGTTGTTGTAGAAATTTTTATTAGGCTATTCACCCCCCCTCTAGCCATTAGGACCTTTCACCTAAGCACTTCGCAAAACACCTACACTAATCACCAAATATTTTCCTAAGCTCTTTTGGTGGCTAGAGCACAAATGGATGAGCCCCAACTCTCCACACACTTCCCTCAGCTGTAGCACCCTCCAAATGGTAGAGCAATGGGGTATATATATCCTAACATCCAAAACTAGCCTTTACACACCTTCTTGTGAGCATCGGAATGTTCTTATGCCTACCATCGGAACAATCCAGTGGTGCCACATCGACTAACCGTTTCACAATTTTATGTGAGCATCGGATTGTTCCTGTGACCATCAGATTATAAGCATCAGACTATAAAGTGCCATTTTGCCTTGTGAGCATCGGATTGTTTATATGACCATCGGATTATAAGCATCGCACTATATGTTAACCTTTTTTCTGCCCGACACACTTTCGTATATTGGGCATAACTTTTAGCTCTGAACTTTGATTTTGATGATATTGTACTTTCTGGAAAGCTAATGAAAAGCTCTACAACTTTGAATTGATATCATATCAATCTGAGCATGTTGGGTTCATAAAGCCGGGGTCACCAATGGACCCACTTCCCTACAAAACTCAGCCCAGCAGGCGGCGCAACGACAGCACACGCCTGGGCTAGCCTAGATACACAATGACAGGCCAAGACCACGATCCGGTCCTTGACCGTCACCTCTGGCTAGGAGATCTGGTCGAAGCCCCGACCTTTGGGTCATGGGCTTCGCCTCGCCCGACCTTTGGGTCACATGCTCTGCCTCACCCGACCTCTGGGTCGGGGTGGGCTCCGCCATGCCCGGCCTCTAGGTCATGGGCTCTACCTTGCCTGACCTCTAGGGGTGGGCTCCGCCTCGCCTGACCCTCTTTCTCCGACCGAGGATACGCCAGACCTCTGCTCGCCTCTCTTTCCTGACCGACATGGTCGAGGCCGACTAGGAACAACCAACTAGGGACGCCCACTCAGTGTGGACCTAGGGAGCAGCCAGAGTAGATAAGGTAAGGCGCTCAAGTCAACCGCAATATCGAGGACCGTACCCTGCCATACCCTGCGCACCTGCTGGATGGTGCCACCAGGCCATGACAGACGGACACTCTACAAACTTCTAGACATGTCAGAGCATAAACAGTATTATGGGCGCTGTCAGCCATCCCGTACCCAAAGGCGTGAGCAACAAGACTAGGCAGCATACGTATACACTCTCTCTCTTTCTCTCTGACTTGTAAGGCCATCCCTTTCAACTATAAAAGGGGATGCGCTCTCTCCTGTAAAGCTCTCTCGCTCGCTTCTTCTCTCTAGAAGACTCCTGATGACTCGAGAACATGATAGCTCAACAAGCTCTAGAGACACACATAGCATACTCTCCAATACTTAGCATACGTTAGAACCCCCGTCACTCTCGGCCACTTGGTTTAGAGTCTGACCGGGCCTCTAACACCCCCTTCTCATTGCTTACTCATTTGTAACCCCACAACGAACTTTGAGCACCTAGGCTCAGAAATAAAGTCACCGACCGACCTCAACTGGATGTAGGGCCAGTTGCCGAAACCAGTATAAATCCTATGTCATTGAGTGCTAGGCCACATCCGATCACAATGTGTGGCAAAACTACAAATATTTACTTGTCGGCCACATCTCGCACTGATAGTTGGCGCCATCCGTGGGGAGGACGTCGTGTGTTCATGCTTTTGGTCATCGAATGGCTCACCTTTCCACCATCTTCGACATGGTGGGCTAGAGCAATATGATTTGTTTTGGCTCGCTGGAGTTTCCCATGCCTCCACCTATTGGGATGTGGGTTCCTCCCATCTTTGAGCCGCTCTAGACTTTCCTCTTTAGAAACCTAGACTTCGTCACCGACCAGCTCGGTGTACTCCACCTCTGTGAGGAGGCACTCATCTTGGCATCCGCTGGAGGAGGAGCGCCCTCCACCGGCTCCGGGCCACTTGACCTCAATGTTAAGACACCCGCACTTCACCTTGAGCCCATGCTGGGCTCAAACCCCACGATGAGTGTTGTACATATTGTTCTTTACTCACTATTTAACACCTTCTGCCGACTCTTCGGAGGGACCCCATTGTCCCCACCGCGACCGCCGTGCGATCAGTTCCCCTACGGCTTCGTGTCCCCCATGGACACGTGCGCGTGGGGGCTCCAAAGGATGCTGACGCCACCCCCTCTCATGTCTAAGTTCATGGGGATGGCGGTCTACGCTCTTGCCTCCTTTCACGACCTCGTCGATGACGAGGTCGAAAGCGATGGCTCTAGCATCGGTAACGTCATGGCACCTAGCCACCCTCTGTCCTGGGAGTGCGCTATGGCGGACGTCTCGAGACAACCACCGATGGTAGTGGTCTTTATAGACTCACACCCCTTTGGACCCCGTGTGAAGGCCCTCGTGCGTGCGTAGGAGCATGGCGAGGAGTTGCGACAAAGGCGGCAGAGCCAACCGCCACCTGCATTGGCACGCTCGGCGCAGCACGCTGCACCACATGCACGTAACCCAGCGAGCAGCACTTGGGGTCACACCTGTTAGGTCTAGTGTAACATCCTGGATGGAGGGAATGACCCCCCTCAGTTTTCTCAAGCTGGCTAGAACATCGCTGCTACGGTGATGCTTCTGCGCGGCCTTCTCGAGCCTGCTGACCCCTAGGAATAGGCAATCCATCGGAACCTCTGGGCGCTGGTGGAGACTGCTGCTGTTCAATAGGCGGAGAGCTTGGCGTCGCGACACCGGCTCGTGGCCTCTTGCAACTAGAGGATTAGGGCCGCACCAGTTGAATCGCTCCATCCACTCACCACTATAGTTGCCGGACGCGGGGCAGGAAGCCGTGGCTACATAGTAGCCCAACCCAGTGCCTGCTCCACACCGACCACCTATGCGCAAATGGCTTAGTCCAAACTATGATGCTCTCAACGTCATCAACAATCAATGCCACGCCCGACACGATGATGACGTCCATCGAGTGGCTGCGAGAGCAGGTGGCGCGGGTCCCGTCCTGACCATCGAGGAGTGTGGGGACACATACCCCAGGCATGGTGGCCAACCAAACGACCGGAGCCCCAACTTGGATGGCCCAAGGCCATGGGCCTTTGGTCATCATATCCAGAAAGCACTGTTCCCACAGCACTTCCGACAGCCCACCAACATCGCCAGGTACACTGGGGAGACGAAACCCGGTATATGGCTTGAAGACTTCTGGCTCGCCTACCAAGCCAGAGGAGTGGATGATGACTACTTCATCATCCAGTACCTCCCCATCTACATGGGGGAGCATATTCGAGCACGGCTTGAATTCCTTCCACCCGATAGCATCCGCGACTGGGCGGATCTCAAGAGGGTCTTTGTCAAAAATTTCTAGGGGATATATGTCCATCCTAGGAATTCCTAGGACCTCAAGAGCTGTCAGTAGGAGCCCAATGAGTTCCTACAGGATTACATCCATAGGTTCTCAAAGTGGTGCAACTCCCTTCCTGGTGTTGTCAACGCAGACGTCATCAGTGGATTCCTCTCTGGGACAACCTACAAGTCCTTGATCCACAAGCTTGGCTGTGTGAATCCCCATACCACCTGTGACCTACTCGACATCACCACAAACCACGCCTCTAGTGAGGAGGCAGTCGGGGTGGTCTTTAGTGGCGGTCCAGACAGGGGCAAGGCCAGGCGCGAGGACCAAGGCGAGGGCCCCTCCACACAAAAGGGCAAGAAGAACAAGAAGGATCGGCGCTGACCGACCAACCCAACTTTGGTCACTACGGTTGACCGAGCGGGCAAGCGGCTCCGACAGGGCCAGCCCAACCACTTCGACAAGCTCATGGAGAGTCCATGCACCAACCATGCCTACCCTGTCAAGCACCTCTACAATGACTACGAGCTCCTTAAGCGCTCCTATGGCAAGCCACCAAGCCGAGGGAAAGGAAAGGCAAGGAGGAGGAGGCCAAGAAAGGAGGCGCGATAGGCAAGGATGAAGATGGCTTCACCAACCCTGAGGAATGCCTCATGATCTTTGGGGGATCCGATGCCATCCACTTGAAATGCTAGCACAAGGTACGCTACAGAGAGGCATGCATCACCGAGTCGACCATCCCCTCTTTCCTTAGATGGTCAGGCTCCTCGATCACTTTTGATCAGAGAGACCATCCTTCCCACATCGCCTGACTAGGTTGATACCTGCTCGTCGTCGACCCCATCATCCGTAAGAAGTGCCTCACCAAGGTGCTGATGGATGGAGACAGCGGCCTCAACATTCTCTATGTCAACACCCTCGACGTCATGCACATCCCCCAGTTAGAGCTCCGCCCAGTGAGCTCTCCCTTCCATGACATGATCCTAGGGACACATGCATACCCACTCGGGTAGATCGACTTGTCTATCACATTTGGTGACCATGCTAACTTTCGCTCGGAGGTCCTAACCTTCGAGGTGGTGGACTTTCTAGGGTCCTACCACACGATCTTGGGGCGGCCATGCTACGCTAAGTTCATGGCGATCCCCAACTACACCTACCTCAAGCTAAAGATGCCAGGGCTAAACGGCATCATCACCATAGGTAGCACCTTGTCGCACACCTACACGTGCGACCGTGAGCATTACGAGCTCACCACCGCCGTCATCAACTCCGCCGAGCTTCGGAGCTCAGGAATTCAGTGACTCCAGCAATCCCTGACTACAATGAGTCAGCCTCCTCAAGTGCATTCCATCCAACCAAGGAAACCAAGGCGGTGGGGATCGACCTCACTGACCCGACCAAGACGGTGCGGATCGGGACCAAGCTCCTGGCCAAATAGGAAAGCGAGCTCATCGACTTCCTATGCGCCAATTGTGATGTCTTCGTGTGAAAACCTTCTACCATGCCGAGCATACTAAGAGAGGTCACCAAGAACGCACTACGCGTCATTCTGGGCTCAAAGCCTGCCAAGCAACGCCCGCATCACTTTGACGACGAGAGGCATAGGGCCATAGGCGAGGAGATCACCAAACTCCTGGCAGCCAGATTCATCAAAGAGGTATACCACTCCGACTGGCTAGCTAATCCTGTTCTTGTGAAAAAGAAAAATGGGAAATGGAGAATGTGTGTTGATTATACTAGTCGCAATAGCGAGCTTGAGTGCCACGGTGGCCATGGCGGCCATGCACAGAGCGGCGATGTGTTCTGACGTAACCAGGCAGTAGCATCTAAATGGATGACGGGTTAAGATGCTAGGACCTATGATGAAGACTAGATGAGGGAGAGAGAGAGAGAGGAGGTGCTTATGTGTAAGCTGGCCATGGAGAGCCAAAAGCGTGGTGGCGCTCCAGTGATGGCACGGTGGCGGTGAGGCGAAATGGGGCCTTACCAAGGCATGATGTGAGGTAGTAGTGGTTCGGGGACGTAGAGGTGGAGGTGGCGTAGATATGGACGAGGTGGATTAGGTGGCAATGCTGTGTGCACGACGAGCGAGCACAGTGGAGGCACACGGAGATGGTGACTACGAAGTTGCTACGTGCACGGGTGGAAGAGAAGGCGAGCGAGAGCGAGAGAGTGGGAAATGAATGCAGCAGTGAGGTCACCTCATTCTTCACTCCGCTGTGGCCCGACCGGCCAAGCCAACGCCAGCGTACGGCCACCATGCGGCGTGCCTAGCCTACCCCTAGTTAGCCACTGACAGCATGGTGTCCGTGGCCATCAGGCCCGGATTCAGTGACAGACAGCGCAAGTTCAGCCACCTCTATCTCCTAATCCGTGGCGAGTTAGCAAAAACTCCATTACTAAAAGTTGTAGAGCTACATGAAAACTCCAACTTTGCTTTAGGGAGTAACATCTAATTCACCATAGTTTTCAAATTGCAAAGTTTCAAAGTAGGATACATTGAAACTGAAAATCATTTCATGACAGTAAATTTTTCTAAGTTGAAAACAATATTTTGTTGCTTCTTGTGATCCCTATTTGATCATGTTAGGCACTAAATTAGTTCTTGACCAAAAAATAAAAGTTGTTACTCTAGTCAAGTACTACAACTTTGCTTAAGGGTGCACAACCATGCAAAGTCTCTAGGTTATAGTTCAACTTAGGTCAAACATGCAACATGAAAATAGTAGATTACACTATAACCATGACTTAGAGGCCAATTGGGTCCAAGTCATGAATACCAAAGTTGTTCCTTGTGACATTCTAAACATGTTTAAGGTACTCCTAAGGTCCCACAAACATTTTATACATTGGTCACATGTAAATCCTAGCATATGTAAAGCATTTGGTAACAAACACATGTGATATAAGCAATCATAGAGATAAAATTTGAGATGCTCATGCTCATGAATGATCAATGATGCTTGTGCTCATGCAATGCCAATGCCAAATGCATGCTTAACACCTAGGGTGTTACAGGAAGGACCATACATAGTGACCGAGGTGATCTGATCAGGCGCCTACCGGCTAAAGGACGACAACGACAATGTTCTCACCAACACAAGGAGCATCGAACAGTTATGTCGTTTCTTTCCCTAAAGCTCGGTCTTACCGCTTATTTCCATTCAACGTTTGCTCCTACAGTGCCCCAACCTAAGCACTCTTGGCCTAGGTTGCTCAGGGGTTCCATGGGGGTGCGATACCACTCTCCTTTTTTTACTATCATGTAGTAATACTTTTTGCCCAAACGAAAGGGCATCGCCCAAACAAAAGGGCATTCCATCTAGACGGCATGGTCTCCGTCATGCCATACGCAAGGTCTAGGGTCACTCAACCTAAGATGCGCAAGAGAGGAGGGAGATGATAGACCAGCTTGGCAACGATGAGCTCGAGTGCCATGGCGGCCATGGTGGCTGCGCACAGAGCGGTGACGCATTCCAGCGCAACCAGGCGGTAGCGTCTAAATGGATGACGTGTTAAGATGCTAGGACCTATGACAAAGACTAGATGAGGGAGAGAGAGAGCGGAGGTGCTTCTGTGTAAGCTAGCTGCGACGAGCCGAAAGCACGATGGCGCTCTAGTGATGGCGCCGTGGCGGCGACGCAAAATGGGGCCTAACAAAGGCGTGACATGAGGTAGTAGTGGGTTCGGGGGGGGGGGGTAGAGGTGGAGGTGGCGCAGATGTGGACGAGGTGGATTAGGTGGCGGTGTTGCGTGCATGGCGAGCAAGCATGGCGAAGGCACACGACGATGGCGACGGTGGCATTGCTGCGTGCGTGGGCAGAAGAGAAGGCGAGCAAGAGCAAGGGAGTGGGAAATGAATGGAGCAGCGAGGTCGCCTCAGTCTTCACTCCGCTATGGCTTGATTGGCCGAGCCAATGCCGACATATGGCCGCCACATGGCGGGCCTAGCCTGCCCCCGATCGGCCACTGACGGCGTGGCCTCAGCGACCATCAGGCCTGAATTCAGTGACTGACAGTGCAAGTTCAGCCACCTCTATCTCCTAATCCATGGTGAGTTAGCAAAAACTCCATTACTAAAAGTTGTAGAGCTACATGAAAACTCCAACTTTGCTTTAGGTAGTAACATCTAATTCACCATAGTTTTCAAATTGCAAAGCTTCAAAGTAGGGTACATTGAAACTGAAAATCATTTCATGACAGTAAATTTTTCTAAGTTGAAAACAGTATTTTGTTGATTCTTGTGATCCCTATTTGACCATGTTAGGCACTGAATTAGCTCTTAACCCAAAAATAAAAGTTGTTACTCTAGCCAAGTACTACAACTTTGCTAAAGGGTGCACGACCATGCAAAGTCTCTAGGGTATAGTTCAACTTAGGTCAAACATGCAATATGAAAATGGTAGATTACACTATAACCATGACTTAGAGGCCAATTGGGTCCAAGTCATGAATACCAAAGTTGTTCCTTGTGACATTCTAAACATGTTTAAGGTACTCCTAAGGTCCCACAAACATTTTATACATTGGTCACATGTAAATCCTAGCATATGTAAAGCATTTGGTAACAAACACATGTGGTATAAGCAATCATAGAGATAAAATTTGAGATGCTCATGCTCATGCTCATGAATGATCAATGATGCTTGTGCTCATGCAATGCCAATGCCAAATGCATGCTTAACACCTAAGGTGTTACATCCCTTCCCCCTTAAAGAAATCTCATCCCGAGATTTGCACGACTAACCATCTCTTGTAGAAAACCAGATAGACCTCACGAAGATAATCCTGCCGCTCCCATGTAGCGTCGTGATCACTATGTTTATTCCATACCACCTTGTAGAATTTAATGACTTTGCTACGGGTCACTCTTTCCATTGCCTCAAGCACTCGAATAGGTCTTTCTTCATAGGTTAAATCCGATTGGATCTTGACACTAGCAGGTTCAATAGCTTCTTTGGGCACACAAAGACATTTCTTGAGTTGGGAGACATGGAAAACATTGAATATAGCTCTCATTTCTGGAGGTAACTGGAGTTTGTAGGCTACTGGTCCCCTTCGTCCAATGATCTTGTATGGGCCTACATATCTAGGTGCAAGCTTTCACTTCACACCAAACCTTTGCACTTTCTTCATGGGAGACACCTTCAGATATACAAAATCCCCAACTTCAAATGCAATGGGACTTCTCCTTTTATTTGCATAACTCTTCTATCTCGATTGAGTGACTTCAATATGTTGTTCAATAATTCAAACTTGTTCTTCAACTTCTTTGATAAAGTCAATCCCATAATACCTTCTTTTGCCAGGCTCAATCCAATTTAGAGGAGTCCTACACTTTCGACCATACAAGGCTTCAAAAGGAGCCATCTTGATGCTTTCTTGATAGCTATTGTTGTAGGAGAATTTGGCCAAAGGTAGCCATTTCTCCCATGAACCCATAGAAGAAATCACACAAGCTCTCAACATATCCTCTAGAATCTGATTCAGTCTAACCAGCTGTCTGAGGGTGGTAAGTAGAGCTATGGATCAATTGGGTACCTAGCTGCTTATGCAGATGTTCCAAAAAATGATTAACAAATTGCGGTCCTTGATCTGACACAATGCTTTTAGGCACACCATGCAATCATATGATTTGGGCAATGTACAACTCTGCATACTGATGGGGTCGATATCTTTCCTTAGCAGGGAGGAAATGTGTAGATTTAGTCAAGTGGTCAACAATTACCCATATAGAATCATGACCCTTTTCAGTGGTTGGAAGCCCAACTATAAAACCCATACTGATGTCATCCCATTTCCAACTTGGGATAGACAGTGGCTAAAGTAGTCTAGCCAGCTTCAAATGGATGGCCTTGACCCGACATCAATTATCGCATCTAGCAACAAATGCTGCAATTTCTTTCTTCATTTTTGTCCACCAGAAGTGTGTTTTCAGATCTTGGTACATTTTACTACTACCTAGGTGAATGGACAAATTGGAAGAGTGTGCTTCCTCTAGAATTTGGTTTCTCAATTCTCTATCTTTCGGCACTACAAGCCGATCCTTAAACCACAGCACACCCCTCAAATCTAGCCGAAAATGCTTGATTTCTTCCTCTTTCATCTTTCTTTTGATATAGAATATGCCCTCATCGGTCTTTTGGAGCTCAATGATTTTAGACTCAAGAGAGCAACTAATAGTGATATTGTGTAAGACTGCCGGATGCAATTAGTTGAAACCATCTTACAACAAGGGATTACACTGATACTTCTAGCTTAAGGTGTCTGCAACCACATTGGCTTTTTCTGGATGATAATGTACTTCTAGGTTGTAATCCTAGATCAATTCCAACCATCTTCTTTGCCTCATGTTCAATTTAGGTTGGGTGAAAATGTACTTGAGGCTCTTGTGATCAGTGTAGATATGGCAAACATTACCAAGCAGGTAATGTCTCTAAATTTTAAGAGCATGGACAACTGCAGCTAATTCTAAATCATGGGTTGGATAATTGACTTCATGCTTTCTCAGTTACTACAAGGCATAAGCAATGACTTGGCCTTCCTGCATTAGAACACACCCCAAACCGATACCCGATGCGTCGCAAAACACATCAAACAATTTCTCAATGTTAGGCTGTGCTAAAATAGGAGCAGTAGTTAGCAATGTTCATAAAGTGTGAAAAGCTGCCTCACACTCCGATGTTCATACAAATTTATCATCCTTCTGAAACAACCTAGTCATGGGCTTGGCAATTTTGGAGAAATCTAGAATAAACCAACGGTAATATCCTGCTAAGCCAAGAAAACTCCGAACCTCATGAACGGAGGTTGGGGCTTTCCAATCAAGAACCTCCTACACCTTGGATGGGTCTACCGAGATTCCATCTTCAGATAAAACATGGCCTAGGAACGGTACTTTCCTCAACTAGAATTCACATTTACTAAATTTAGCATATAACTTATGCTCTCTCAGCCTAGACAACACCACTCTCAAGTGCTCTGCGTGATCTTCTGCATTCTCAGAATAGATCAAGATATCATCAATAAACATGACCACAAACTTATCAAGCTCAGGCATTAATACTGAGTTCATTAAATACATGAAATAGGCAGGAGCATTGGTCAATCCAAAGGACATGACTAAATACTCATAAAGGCCATACCTAGTGGAAAAAGCCATCTTAGGTATGTCCTCAGGCCTAATTTTGATTTGGTGATAACCTGATCACAAATCAATCTTAGTGAACACTTTTGCTTTTGCCAATTGATGAAATAAGATATCAATGCGAGGCAAAGGATATTTATTCTTGATTGTAACATCATTGAGTGGTCGATAGTCCACACACATCTGCAAAGACTTGTCCTTCTTTTTCACAAATATGGCTGGACAACCCCATGGTGACGAACTAGGACAAATGAGACCCTTTTCTAAGAGCTCTTGCAATTGGGTCTTCAATTCTGCTAACTCATTTGGTGGCATTCTATAAGGTCTTCGGGAGATGGGCACTGTACCAGGTATTAACTCAATCTTGAACTCTATATCCCTGTCGGGTGGTAATCTGGGCAATTCATCTGGAAAGACATCCAGAAACTCACATACAATAGGAATATCAACAAGGGCCATAGGCTGGATAGCATTGGCCACATTTTGGAGATCAAACTCCCTAGAAAGGGGTACTAGAAAAGCATCGTTATTCCTAGGGTCTCTCAACATAATGGTTCTAGTCAATGTATCGATAAGGACACCATGGTTCTTCATCCAATTCATACCCAAGATCACATCTATACCCAATCCTGGTAATATCACTAAATTTGCAGTATACTCTCGTTCACTTATTTGGATAAGTACATCTTTAACTATCTGATTGGTAGAAATGTTATTCCCGACTGCACTTATACAATAGCCACCTTGTCTACTACAAATATTTTCTGATCATACTTGGATGCAAATGTTGGACTCATGAATGAATGTGAAACCCTAGAATCAAATAGAACAACTACATGGTTATGGTTCATAAGAAACATACCAGCTGTGACAACCTCACCAGAGGGAATGTCTTCCATGGTGGTGTAATGCGCATACCCTAGACGTGCATTTGCAGTTGCTAGGCTTCTGATTATTCTTCTTGGGGTAAGGGCACTCCCTCGCCCAATGACCAGTCTTAGTTGCAATTGAAACATGGTTGATTGTTAGGCGGTGCCTTCGAGTTGCCTTGTCCTGCACCACCCTTAGGTGGTAGAGCAATAGAGTATGCCCGACGATACCCTTTAGTTGCTTGGCTTGGCTGGGCCTTCTTCTGAGGTGGTCGGTATTTTGGAGCAGGTGGGCAGTATTGGGTTCTTGCCATCACTAGAGCTCTCTGCTAAGATGCACTAGCTTCAAAGGCCCTCTTGAGGCTCTTGGACGCAGCATAAATATTATTATGATTCTCTTGTGTGAGCGCATCACTCACAAATTCATTGTAGGTCTCACTCTTGTTAATTGCTAGAGTCTTCATCAACTTTGGACCTAGTCCTCTCTTGAAGCTTGCAATCTTCTTAGCATCGGTATTCACAAACTTAGGCGCATACCTTGAGAGGTTGTTGAAGGCATGCAAGTACTCAGTGAGACTTTTGGTGCCCTGAGTAAGCCTCATAAACTCTGTATGTTTTATGCTCATAAGACCTAGGGGAATATGATGCCCCCTAAAAGCAGTCTTAAACTCATTCCATGTAACCTGAGCATTAGTAGGGAGGGTAGACAGGTAATGAATCCAAAATGCCTACTAGACCATGCAACTGATGTGAGGCATATTCAGCCTTCATATGGTCTGTAACTCTCAAGAGATGAAGCTTCTGCTCAATGGTATTGAGCCATTCATTGGCTTACAATGGTTCCTCCACCTCCTCTTCAGGCTCATCCTTGGCATCCACCTCCATGTCATTGTCCTCAGCAATCAACACATTGGGATCTTCTTTCACCACTGGAGCTGGAGGAAGAATTGGGTTCACCATGTTATTGAGACGATGAACATCTGGCTGAATCTCCTCAATCTAGGCGTATGAGTTCCTGCTCTCTACGACCAAACTCCATTGCTTGCCTAGCAGCCTGGAACACAGTCTAGATCCTAGCTACCTCCCTAGTCTTAGCAAGGTGAATGACCTCATCCCTCTCAGCACTAATGTCCTGTAACTTAGCCCTAGTTGTATCTCTTTTGGCAACAGCTTGGACAAACTGCCCCCGACAAGCTTCCAAGGCTGTCATATAATTACCTATCTCATTCTGAGCTGCTCTAACTACCCTTCGGTGCCTACGCACACTGCCCTCACATCCTGCACTATGTAGCCTGTGCTCTATGGAGCTCTTGCATACAACCGATGTAACTATCCCGATGAGAGTAAAACATCCTCATAACTACATACATGGCAGTCATGGTAGCATTACCACTTACTGCTCTTTCATCCCGGTCTCTTACCAAAGCATTGCCGCCTAGGCTGGGTCCAAGTGGTCTGTGATGCATCCACTCGAGGGAAAGATCCAACAGGCCCATTGACAAGCTCATCACTGAATTCCTGACAGATTTCGCTGTGAACTTCAAAAGCGGCCACTTTGGCACCCTCCCAAGGGGTCTGTCCATCTGACTCGATACTCCATCCTTGCCACTGAGGGTTGTCCACATTGGTGGCGACTAGTGACTCGCACGTCGCACCACCGTTGTCCCTCAGTTACCACTTCACTCCAAAAATAGCGAGGCGGTTCAACATACCCGACAAAGTGTAGTACCCTCCATAGTAAGGTGGGAGTACCAAACAGTGCCAAAAAGGTGTCGCTTGCAATAGGGGGCTCCTAGGGCTGCCATCTGTAGCAAAATGTTACAATTTAGTGAGACAACACGATTATAGAAAAGAGTTACTTAACAATAAGATCTTGCAAGGGGGAGGAACAATGCAATGACATGAATGAATGATGTATCATCATGTATGCTCATTCCAGTATGTCCTCACAAACTTTAGAGAAATAAATCCTAACGACATACACGGTGGCATACATACGTTCTCTCAATATAATCATAACTAAACGAGCTATACGTTCCGTTGTTAGTGTACCTACAGAAGATTCATTTCAGCCCAACCCAACAGTTATATGTATAGAAAGGTAAATCTAGGCTCTAAGTTGAATATCAAGGATAGCAAGATATATATGAAAGCAATAAACTAAATACTTCCATATATATATCCCATATATATATTTATGTATCAAAGCTACCTGATGATCAATTGCACTACCCACAATTAAATACACATCATACACACATGTAAGCATGCATATACAACCGTATCATAACTAGCTCTCCCCTGACTGCACGCTCACTTCTTGTGGTCTTGCCACTCATCAACTTACCTTCTTACCTGGCGTAGAGGCATTTGATCCATACATTACCACTCAAGTGAGTGGCACCCATACCATAGCACGCCGTATGGACAACGAAAGTAAAACCCCTCGTGTTAGTACTTAAATAGCCACCTAATAGTCCTTAACTGGGCATAAAGGAGATGACCACTAACACACTATAGTTTTACGTTCAATCTTCAACACTCTAAACTTATTACTATAGTTGTAGAAATTAAGTTTATAAAACAAAAACCTTTGTTTTAAATACACATGTGACAAGTTTAGTGTTGAATCCTGCTCTGATGCTAGCTGTAACAAAACAGTCCAATTTATAAGAGCACAAGTACAATAGCAACCACCAAGGTGGTCAAACCATCACACTTGAGCCCATATAAATCTGGTAGTCCGTCGAGTATCATGAAGGATCTCGAATCAACCAACATACAAGCCAAGATCGTACATGATTCAACATACAAGCCACATGTTACAACAAGTTCATAAATAGTTTGTCATACATCGGAGTTCCAACATAGTTATTACAACGTCAGTTTAACAGTAGCGGAAGCAACATAGTTCTGAGCAACATCAATAGTAGTTTAGATACATAGCCAGTTTTCATAGTCATCTCCAACAAAAGCACAAGGGTGAGATGATATATAGAATGACCATGCCCATGGTCCTATTCCTCATCCACTGCAGGAGCAAAGCTGTGCTTATAGTAGCCGTGGTACATCACGTTATCTGCAACAATAGGGAAATAAACCCTAAGTACGAGAAGGTACTCATCTAGACTTACCCGTCATAAACCAAAAATAAGAGAGACCAAGGATCATGCAAGGCTTATAAGTTGAGCTGGTTGACATCCTTTGCCTACAAGCCAATATTCATCTAGTATCTTTTAACTTTTGAATAACAAGTTTATTATTCCTGTTCCATTCTAGATTAGCATCTATCCTATGCCAAACATGTTGTGTACCATTAAATTATCACAATAGTAACCATATCAAGTTGAGCATTTTCATAAGCCACATAACCAACACTTTCATCAATTACTACAATGAAGGGGGCTCATGTCAAGTTCTCACTATCCGGGAGAGACGGCGATTCAAATCGATTCCTACCCAGCTAGGGAATTATTCCTAACACACACCCATACTTCCCCTGTCAGCGTCACATTGGGTCACCTTTGGTACAACTTAGGTCCAAATCACGGGTAAGACCAGCGCCGCACCCTGAAAGATACTACCAATCTGCCAGGAGGCTCGAGACTTGAACCCCCCTTGGACTCATGCCATTAGCTCTCCACACATCCTTACTACCTTTAGGGTGCGCACTTTAACTGCTTGTGTCCCCGACCTGAGTTGAGCTACTCGACTTCATAGTTGAAATGACTTATCCGACCAACTATGTGAGAGGCATGTGTTCAACATGACAAGAGGGCCTCCAATGGCCGGTCCTTAAACGACACGAATAGAATCACTATAAGTTACCACACCTAACATATAAGATTCCATCTGGTCTCCACTTGTTCAACATCACTGGTTATGATCCATGATAGCACAATATAGCCAACCATGATCAAGTCACCACCTATAGCTCGCAGGTGATAGGAAATCACCTGACTTCTACCGGTCTAAGCATGGCTAAGCATAAAGGTCGATCCTGGACCTACATAGGATTCATGATAGATATTTCTAGACAAGGAAAGTATATGCAGCAAGTGGTTCTAATCAACTCTTATGACCTAATGCATCAAACATACAGGACTCAAGTAATATTTTGTAAAACAGGGGAGACTTAGAATGCTCCAGGGCTTCCCTTTCACAAATGTGTCCGGCTGGTGGTTAGGGCACTCTTGGAGATGATCAACTTCAGGCTCGCCTTCGCCTGCAGCTTCTTGGTGCTGAGCTTCCTGGTTCTCCTCTTGTGGATTCAGCTTTGAGTTCCACCAACGTGATTTCTTCCGCTGCACCTATTGCATACATATGCATAAAGTAAGTATCATGGATGCATAAGAAGGATTGCAAATGATATGACATGAGAACATGAATGATTCTATGCTGATGATTATATCAAGTTACTTAGATGATAACCAAGTTGAATTCTTATTTATTGAGTAGGTGCATATCTCTTCTCTAGAATTTTCAAGAATCCACACTAAGTCCATTTCTGGACCACAACACAGTAGCTACAAGTTTAGATCATAACTGATGTTTTACTCAACCAATTGCTGTGATCTAGGACTTTATGGAAAGGTCATAAAATTTCCTACAACTTTCATTTAGTCATCACAAGATGATTTAATAGCTATCTAGGTTAAACAATTCAATCATCCCGATCTATCCAGTAGACAACCAAATTCTAACAGCAGACTTCTAATAGCTATAACTCCCAAACCACTTAGTCTATTACCATGAAAATTTGACACAAGTAAGATAAGTAAGTTATCTACAACTTTATTAATAATAAGTTTCACAAGAAATGTAATTATCATCATGAATTTATCAATACAACAGAAACTACTCCTACAGCCATCTAGCAGAATTATAAAGCAATAATTAAGTAGCTACTTATAACCAATCAACTTCAAGCACAACTACCATTATTAGCAGATCATATGCATCACAAGGACTACAAAAAAACATTATGTTTATGCCAAACTAATGTATTAAATACCCTTATTAATTTCTTTATATAATAAGGTGATTTATGAGATAAATATTTCTATTGCTCCATAAATTCAGATAAAATTACAATAGCATACATATGACCCCAAAAGTCTACTGTGCAAATTTTATTCTAATTGGATAAGTATAGCCCTCTATACAAAAATGACAAGTTTCTTAGGTTTATTTTAGCAAAAATAGTTTAGCCTATTGAAAAGTGTCAAGCAACAAATTTCATATTTTTCATAGCTTCCCTAAAACCCATTAACACTGTACAAAAATTTACATGGCAATATGTTACTTATTTTTATCCTTATGAATTTCCTTAGAAAACACCATTTATTAAAAGATAAATAGATAGACCTTACTCCAATCAAGTTTACTGCAAGTTTAGTATTTTTCCAAACTAGAGCATGTAAACACAAGACTAGCAAAATTATAATCACAATTTTATCAGTTCCCTAGCTCTAGTTATGTATTTTACAAGATTGCAAACAATTTAAAAGCACTTATATCTCCATTTAATTCTTCTAGAAAAAAACTAGAAATAGTGCATTTCATATTTTTATCAAATACTACACTTCATGAAGAATCCAACAAAATTTGGTTCATCAAAATTGGACACTCCTAGCTTGAGATATGAATTTTTGAAACATACATTCAAATCTAGAAAATAAATCAGAAAATCACAACATACACAGACTGATAGATGGGGCCCGCTGGTCAGTAGGACCCACACGTCAGGGACTCCAGAGCAGAGGAGGTGCTTTAGCTAGCCCTATCTCACCGGCGGTGAGATCATCGGCGATGACTGTGACACCAACGTGTTCCTCTCATCAAGCCGCGTCGGTTGGTGGTGAATACATGACCTAGGGTTCACCAGAGATGGCTCACCGGCGGCGATGGCGGACGGCGGAGGTAGCGTGGTGGTACACCAACATTCTCTAGCCATCGTGTGCTCTGATGATGTGTGTTATGGCTACATAGAATCCTAACAAAGCTATCTATGGTGGTTAGGGCTACGGTGAGACGACAATGAGCTTCTATCATGTGCATGCCACGACTATTGCGCATGGAGCACGGTGGTGCTCCCACCGTTCTGGCTAGACGACGATGAAAGGCAGGTCTCTATCATGCCATACGCATGGTCTAGGGTCACTCAACCTAAGACGTGTGAGAGAGGAGGGAGATGATGGACCAACTCAGCAACGGCGAGCTCGAGTGCCACGGCGGCCATGGCGGCCGCGTGTAGAGCGGCGATGCATTCCAGCACAACTAGGTGGTAGCGTCTAAATGGATGATGGGTTAAGATGCTAGGACCTACGATGAAGACTAGACAAGGGAGAGAGACACAGAGCGGAGGTGCTTCTGTGTAAGCTGGCCGCGGCGAGCCAAAAGCACGGCGACGCTCTGGTGAAGGCGTGGTGGCAGCAAGGCAAAATGGGGCCTTACCAAGGTATGACGTGACGTAGTAGTGGTTCGGGGAGGTTGAGGTGGAGGTGGCACATATGTGGATGAGGTGGATTAGGTGGTGGTGCTACGTGCATGGCGAGCGAGCACGGCGGAGGCACACGGCGATGGTGACGGCGGCGTTGCTGCGTGCGCGGGTGGAAGTTAAGGCGAGCGAGAGCGAGAGAGTGGGAAATGAATGGAGTAGCGAGGTTGCCTCAGTCTTCACTCTATTGTGGCCTAACTAGCCGGGCCAACGTTGGCGTATGGCCACCACACGGTGTGCCTGGCCTACCCCCAATCATCCACTGATGATGCAGCGTCCGCGATAATCAGGCCCGAATTCAGTGACTGACAGTGCAAGTTTAGCCACCTCTATCTCCTAATCCATGGTGAGTTAGCAAAAACTCCATTACTAAAAGTTATAGAGCTTCATGAAAACTCCAACTTTGCTTTAGGTAGTAACATCTAATTCGCCATAGTTTTCAAATTGCAAAGCTTCAAAGTAGGGTACATTGAAACTAAAAATCATTTCATGTTGTTGATTCTTGTGATCCCTATTTGACCATGTTAGGCACTGAATTAGCTCTTGACCCAAAAATAAAAGTTGTTACTCTAGCCAAGTACTACAACTTTGCTTAAGGGTGCACAACCATGCAAAGTCTCTAGGGTATAGTTCAACTTAGGTCAAACATGCAACATGAAAATGGTAGATTACACTATAACCATGACTTAGAGGCCAATTGGGTCCAAGTAATGAATACCAAAGTTGTTCCTTGTGACATTATAAACATGTTTAAGGTACTCCTAAGGTCCCACAAACATTTTATACATTGGTCACATGTAAATCCTAGCATATGTAAAGCATTTGGTAACAAACACATGTGATATAAGCAATCATAGAGATAAAATTTGAGATGCTCGTGCTCATGAATGATCAATGATGCTTGTGCTCATGCAATGCCAATGCCAAATGCATGCTTAACACCTAGGGCATTATAGGAAGGACCATACACGATGACCGAGGTGATCCGATCAGGGCGCCTACCAGCTGAAGGACGACAACGACAACGTTCTCAACAACACATGGAACATCAAACAGTTACATCCTTTCTTTCCCTAAAGCTCAGTGTTACCACTTATTTCCATTCAACGTTTGCTCCTATAGCGCCTCAACCTAAGCACTCTCAGCGTGGGTCGCTCGGGGGCTCCACGGGGAGCGATACCACCCACCTTTTTTACTATCATGTAGTAATACTTTTCACCCAAATGAAAGGGCATCGCCCAAACTAAAGGGCATTCCGTTCCTTTGATTACCCTACGTATCTTGCTCTTTAACCTCTTGACCGATCACACCCCACCATGACCTACGGTTATGAGTAGCTGAGCTTCGTGGGCCACACCCGGGTTCTTAAGGTTGCAGCCTACGGGTCAACGGGCAAGTGCAAAAAAGAAAGGACAAAAAACAAAGCTACGCAAGGGAAAAAACAAAGGTGGACGGGACAAGCTTCCCCGCACGAGTGATTTCATCATAGAATGAACTTCAAATATTCACGAATGTAAAACTATTCACATGGGGGCTCCCCCACGAACTCATGTTTTACATAAACTGACTATGCGATTGACGACGATGAAGGTAGCTCGGCTATGGTCAGAACGACGCTCGCCTCTAACTCAGCCTCCGCTGCCTCCGTAGGCTAGATGACGTCATCCCGGTGCACATCTGCAGCCATGGTCGAACGATGAGCCTCCATCACCCACTACGTAGTGACTTGCTCTATCTCGCCTAACCCTTTGGGTTTGTGCTCCGTCTCGCCCGACCCCTTGGGTTCGTGCTCCGTCTCGCCCGACACCTTAGGTTCGAGACCCTAGCTAATGGGACACAGCCTGCCCGACGAAACATCGCCTATCTAACGAAACATGGACTGGGCGGGGCCCACCACTACTACAACCTAGGCATGGGAAATGAGGCACAACCACACGCAAATGACCCTCCACCTTCCCAGGTAGGGTTTGGAAGGGCCCACCAATAGAATCTTCATTGAGGAGAGGCCAACTAGTCACCCGAGTCGATCAGATGGCTCGGGCGGCTGCTGAGAGATAGGTAAGGAGCAGTGGGATGCCCCATGTGGGTTATGCTGACTCCGTCACGAATGATGGACCCAGATTCCACTCGGACATATTCGATAGGAGCTTCCTGAACCCGTCACCCGAGCCATTGATGTCACAGAACCGATCAATTTATAAGAGCACAAGTACAAAAACAATCGCCGAAACGATCAAATTCTCGTACTTGAGCCCATATAAACTCGGTAGTCAACTGAAATCTTGAAGGATTTCAAACCAACTTGCATACAATCAAGATCATAGTAATTCAACATAACATATCATACGTTACAACATTCACAAACGGTTTGCAAATAGATTACATCACCTCAGAGTCATTGTTATTACAAAACAAGTGTTGTAAAGTATGCGGAAGCAAATAGTTTGACTTACACACCCAAGTTCAAATACAAATACTGGTTTGCTGATCACAACCCACAAAAGCATACAGATAAGAGAAACAAAGATCATGCCCATGATCTAGTCTTCGACACCCGCCGGGTGGAGACAATACTTATAGAATCCCTGATATAGAAGGTCATCTGCAACAAGAGGGAATAAACCCTGAGTACGAGAATGTACTCAGCTAGACTTACCCATCGGAAACCAAAACAAATGACACCAAGGATCATGCATAGCTTAATTTAGTGGGTCTGGCTGACACATTCTTTTTGCGGAAAAGCATAAGTAATCATGATCAACTCTTAACCTGAACCAGCAGTGACTTTTAGCCATTAACATGTCATCTATATTAGCACCTGTACTAAGCAATCATTTGATTAAGATGCAAACATTAATAACCATATCAGGTATAAATCGTGGCAACATTATCATCATCATCCAATTAACCATATCGTTAAATTAATTGAATCTACGTTGCCGCTGCTTAGTCAAGTTCTCACTATCCGGGAGAGACGGTGATTCGAATCGATTCCTATCCAGCTGGAGGGGTATTCCTAAACACAAACCCTGCTTCCCCCATCAGGGTCGCAAACGAGTCACCTTTGGTACGATTCAGGAGTCGCGAGTCCGAACAGATCAACATTCTCAGAGAACCACTCTGCCAAGGTTGTTCAGGACTCTAACCCGCCTTGGACTTATGCCAATGGCTCTCCGCACATCCTTACTACCTCCAGAATGCACGCCACTACTCGCGTCCCTGGCCTGATTCGAGCTACTAGGCTTCACAGTCGGAACGACTTATCCGGCCAGCTAAGTTAGGCTGCGTTTAACATGATATAAGAACGTACAGCGTATCGGTCCTTAAACGACACAGACGGAGTCACTATGTCCAAACCTACACAAGACTCCGCCCGGTCTTAATTCATTATTAACATGGTTCTTTTCCACGATAGAAAGTATCTAGCACCTCTTGGATTGCAGCGTGTGAAAACAAACAGAATCCAGAAATTCTCTAAGGCTTATGTTGGAGTAGAATGGACCTATATCACTGAGCTTTGTGGTGTCGGCAAGTGAGTCGGCCCCCCTCCTACCCCCACCCCCCCTAAACTCTTCTGTGTATGTGGACTATTCGTAGAATGCTGTTTTTTGCCCTGTCGAGTTATTAATTTGAATGTTGCCTCTTACTCTAGGTATGCGGCTGATGCTTATGCAATCTTTTGTGCTGGAAGGGCAAATGAAGTGGTTCCAAAAGATCACAAGTTAGTTGATTACTGGAATTATGTCTGTTTTGAGTTACCCTCAATTCAGGTAGGAATCTCCCGCAAGGAGCTCTCCATTACTTATGAGCTACATTATGTTGTAAGCTTTTATTTCTCTTTGTGTGATGTCAATTGTGGAGGTAATACAAGCATCACCGTTACAGTAAAATTTAGTGCTGATCCTCTTCATAATCCTTATTATACTCCCTCTGTCCTGAAGTATAAGGTATCCTAGGATTCTAAGACATTTTATGGGGTAAAGTAGATGAATCATTTAACTTCTTTAAAAGTAGGGAGATACTGTGCTTACCATATTTCGAGCTTGGTGGTTGGGTTGACAACAGACATTAATGGTTGGTAGGCATGTAATTGGTGCCTAGGGGAGTTAAATTCACTAGAATCCCTTGTAATTTGAGGCAAATTTTGAATGATTCGAAACCTTATATTTCAGGATGGAGGGAACAGTTGTTTGCTTAAGTACTCCAATAGGAAAGAACTAGGAACTTTATAGAAGTGTTACTTAGCTCTTCTCGAGATCGCAAATGTGCGTGCAACTCTAGATAGTTAAACACACGATCTATATTGAAATTAAAACTTGTTGAGATGTGTTTTACATATTCCATATGTATGCAATGCAATCTGTATTAGAGCTTTAGTGGCAGACATGGCTACTTGAGAAGGAAATCAGTAGATGAACTTGCTTTAACAATTCTGTTGTCATTTCTACTTGTGCTGTTTTGATGTTTTGCATTCCTCATTTTACTGCCATGAGGGTAAACCAGTGTTGTATATATGATAGTTTTGGGATATCCTTGCCAGAGGCCATTAGGGGTGTGTGTGTGTGTGTGTGTGTGTGTGGGGGGGGGGGGGGGGGGGGGGGGGGAGGGTATGCAGTGCTTTGTACTGCCCTAGTATTCTTTGGAGCCTAGCCTGACAATGTGCCTTTTTTTCTCTACGGATGGGTTAACCTGATACTGTATTTTGCTTTCATTTTGAAGTTTGGAAGTTTTCCTTTTTATCATTGGTGTTCTTGGATAATTTCTTATCTATTTGTCATTCCCCTTTTTCCCCATTTGCCCCACTACAAACAACATAGCCTTTCAGTCCCAAGCAAGTTGGGGTAGGCTAGAGTTGAAACCCACCAAGAGCCCCAAGTCACGGTTCAGGCACTTCAATAGCTGATTTCCAAGTACTCCTATTCAAACATAGATCTCTAGGTATATCACAAGCTTTCAAATCTCTTTCATTTGCCCCACTGTTTTCTCTAATTTAAACATGGGCTCAAAACCTATGCAGTGGCCAAAAATAAAAATAAAATCTAGTGATAAAAGGGAAAACCACCATTCAACAATTGGACCTGGGTTGGTACACTCCTTTCCTCTAGAATAATCTATATTTGAATCATTTTTTTCTTATGGTTTCATTTTCCCTGTTGGGACAACTCTGTCCATGAGAACAGCAAGGGTTTCTAGGTTGATCAACAATGGAGGGTTAGAGCAAGAGTATAGTAGAGTATGTTAAAATACAGAATTAGGTGGTTGGGACCCTGTCTAATAGTTTGCTTCTAACCTTAAACCAATATACTGATATTCTTGATAATGAATGCTAATGATTTGATTATAAATTCGTGAACTCTAGTGACTTAGTATTGAAGTGTTTTTTATGAAATAAAGCAAAAAATGTTTTTGTTGTGCATATTATCAGATCATTATCCTGTATATTATATGTACACCGAAGTACTTCCCATGAAATGCCGGACTATGTTTGTTTTGCATATTCTTGTATAGCCATCATAGTAATATTTGAATTTGAGTCGAATGTACGGTGAGTCCTTCAACTTTTCCCATATGCTCATCTAGGTTCATTCAACTTTTCAAGTAGTTCATTCTAAGTTCACTCTAGCTCCAATCATGTACCTAAGTTCCCACTTTGAATGAACCACTTGAAAAATTGAAGGACCTAGATAACCAACTTGAGAATTATGGACCCATATGAGAATATGGGAAAAGTTTAGGGGCCCACAGTTCATTTTCACACTTTGAAGTTTATTAGTGTCGTAACTTACAAGCAAATACTCTCTGGCATTGCATCACAACCATTGGTTTGCTTTATATTAGGATGAACTCGGTGACTGTCGGTAGTAACTTTGAGTGAACTGTGCTGACACTGTGTCAATGCAGCCTAGTAGAAATCGAATTGTTTTCTTTTTCTAGAGAAACACATAAAGAAGCCCTGCCGACTTTTTCTATATATGTAATTCGAAACTGTGTACTTGTTGCAGAAATCGCAGGATGCACAGGAGGCTGGAGTGATGGGGCTAGGAAACATTGTCGCTAAGGTGCAGGAAGTTGCTGTGAGCTGTTGACATGGAAAAACAGTTACGTCGTGGCAAGCGCTTTTGGTGTTTCTACTTGCAACTTAATGTTATATATAATATATGGAGTATTTATCTAATTACTGTGACAGCCTGTAAGTAAAGCTTCAATGCTGGTTAAGGTGGGCCTTGCATTGATTTGCTCCAGGAGCTAATCAGGCCAGGACGTAATTTCTAGTGATCAAAGTGGTAATCATGGCCAAGTATATGTTTTAATTTTTGGGAATTGTATGTGATGTGTGATGGTTGCATGCTGTTCTTTGATTCCCTGGGGCTCGGATTGTAGCGTAGTCATTGGGTGCAGGTCAACAAACCGTGAATAGGGATGGGTTTGTTTTCCCAGAAATGGCATCTTGTATTGTCTGAGGGATACTTAACAAGAGAGCTTTTCCTCTACTAAGTACTAGCGATAACAAACTAAAGCAGACACAAATCATGCGCAAACAACCAAACCGAATTCTGCATCCATGCTCTGCTGTCTTGTTGAAACAAGAGGAACAACTTGGTTGAAGGCTGCTGTAGGTGATGCCTACAAAACGTTACGTTAATTAAAAGCATTATCAAACTGTAAACATCTTGCAAAAAATCTAAACAACGTGGCTATGAGCTCCACGTTTTCTGAACCTAGGGCACGAAAAGGAGAGTTGACACTGACTGTACGAAACAGTATGTGTTCTCAATTGCATATTGCAAAGTTTCGAAATTAGCCGATTACTGTACTGAATGCTACAACCCAGCCTGTTCTCTAAAGGTTAAGGGCATCGGGAAGGGGTGTGGTTCTTGTCGCCGTCAATCATGTGCTTCTTGTTCCATGTTCCCTCTCACTTTCTCGGCCTCGCGGGGCATGTAGATGACAGTGGCTCCTCAGTTTTTTGTTATTTGCTTGGTAATGTTGGGTCTCAAGCTTGAGACTTAGCACAAGCTTTTTGCGCCTAAAGCCAATCCTGTAACATTTAAGGGTGGCCTAAAAAATGTGACATTGTTTTTAAAGCCGATCAAATTTCCACACTCTGGATGCCCTAATTAGTAGCTAACGTGAACACTAATTTCATATGGAGGGTCGAGAGGCACCTAGCAAGCACAGGTTGAATAGACGCCAGGCAATTGCGGTGAATCTGTGCGATGGTGTCAAATAGAGAAGGCTTCTTGTTGATGGTGATGCCCGCAAGTGATTTGGAAGGTGTCTTCTCATCATCATATTCACTTGAGGAAGCATCGAAATCCCACTCAACACAATATGCATGGCTCTTCTTCTTCTTGAAGCTCATGCTCTTGTCTTCTTTGTCATAGTTGGACTTGCCCTTCTCTTTCTTGGGAGACTTGTTCTTGTTGGGGAAATCGGCTACAAGATGACCAACTTCCCCACAATTATATCATCTTCTTTCCTAAATAATTCTATGGTGTGTAAAAACCCCCAAGAATATTTATCGTGGTGGCATAAAAATTAAAAATATCATGCATTCAATTATATCAGAAAATTCAAAAAAAATATGAGATAGACATCCTTGCTAGAATTATGTCACTTTAAAAATGTTTCTAAACCTCCGAGAACGACTAATCTCCAGATGGCTGACCGCTAACCCTTTTATCCTAATCCGTTCCACGAGTTTTGTTGTTCTTGTCGAAGTTTTTGCAGGATGATCACGAGCAAGTTCACTCGGTCGACCTCATCTCATTCCACAATGAGTACACCCTCTTAGAGGAACCTAACTTCCTAATAGACGAGAAGGACAACCGTTTGCAAACCGCTCTAAGGAAGACCACGACAACATTCTAGCTTAGGGGAAGGGCATCCCCCATGTATCTAGATAAGTATTTATTTTTCTTTTGTTGTACTATTTTTATATCTATGTGTGATCTTAAAAGAAAAATGAAAACAAATAAAATGTATATGTGTCTAGCTTTATGTTTTTAAGAGCTAAAATGAAAGGACTCTGAAGGTAATCTCTTGACATGGAAATGATGAATAGTTGCTCTATTGTAATTCCTTTCAAGTATCTAGTTTTTAGCCTTGAAATTCTTTTGAGTTTTTGATAAGACTCCTTTGATATAAGAATTCACTTTGAACCTGGAAACTCGTGGGTAGCATATGCTTGATCTAAGTCCTAGGTAATTGATGGATATGATATGAGAAGGTCTGAGCTGCTTGTTTATCTTATTCCAAGTGATACTAAAGTTCTGAAGATTTATCTTTTGAAAAACATAAAAATGTTACATGATGATCTCCTGTATGACTAAAGCTTGAATTCCTACCTAGAGCCTTATATGATATTTAGACTAGAAAAACTTCACATATATGCTGCTTGTTTTGCATTGAGTTTAGTCAAGCTTTGTTGACCCTTATGAGAGGTTTGTCATGCTCTTAAAATCAAGATCACGTACACACCACCCACATATGCACTACTCCTACACTGGGGGTAGGCGCAAAAACATGTCATTCCATCTAGATCCACTAAAAATGTTTTACTCCTACACTGAAAATAAACACAAAAAATATGGATATCCACCAAATAATTGCTCCAAGTTCTTGTTGCTATCTCTCCAAAATTTTGTTACAGAAAAGAAGCATTGGGCTATGCAAAAGTAATTTAAAAAAAAGAGAGAGAATTGAAAAAAAATTAACAAGTGTCTAAGATATTGAAAACAATGGGTACTTAGATGCCCGCCTGAAAAAAGGGAGATGAATAAGGTAGCCCATGTTATCTTACAAAGTTGTTTCTAAATTCCAAAAGAGAGATATATTTTTAAGGAGCATAATAGAATTAGGTTAGCCACATATATATCCACCATATATATTCACCATACATCCATACACATGCACATCTTGATTTGATTGTATGACTTAACTCTCTTTGAATCCGAGGTTTGACTTGACAATATATGTATTGCAAGTATGCTCTTTCATGCTTTCTCACTCCTATGACCTCCACATAAGTCATTAGTTGTAGGAAAAAGAGAGGCATAACATCATTATTGTCTTGATGAGGATCCACAAACACCACATATATATTAAGAGATTTGAGAGTGTCATACAATGGAAAGCCCTGAGTTTTATTTTGAAAATCCATAAAAACTCTGGAATAATGGTTGAGCAAAGAACTTGAGACGTAGTGCTTAACTTGATCGTTCTGTCTTTCAATTGCTCAAGACCCAAGTGAAGGCTAAGAAGCCCTATGGTTGAAGGTAATACGGGTAAGTTTAAAAGTTAGATCAGTTTATTCTAATCCGAAGGAGAATTCTTGTTTGAACGCATGTGCACTTTTGAGGAGTAAAAATATCGATGAAACTCCTGATCCATTTGCTTAGTTTAACATTGCTCAAGGACGAGCGAAGGTTAAGCTTGGGGGAGTTTGTTGACAGTAGTTAACAACCATTATAAACCGTCAATATAACATGTATAAGGGCATAAATATAATCACCAACAAAGGTTTAGGGGTTTAAACTAACAAATTCTACGAGTTTTGGTGAATCTTGTGTTTTCAGTAGGGTTTATTCAGAAAACCATCAAGGTGGACCTATATGTCAGAAATAACCAGCGCTTATTCACGACATAAACAACACTAGAAGAATCTAGAAGACACCGCATCGCGGCGGAGGGCGAGAGGCCGCCAGGTGGGACCGGCCGGTCCCACCTACATACTAGGCCGGCCCCCTAGGCCCACTGACTCAGTCTCCCATTGCTACCTCGGTTCTCCACTGCCTTAAAGATCGCATCTACACCATTTATTCAAGTCGGTTTGATTCAAAGGCTCAGGATTGAAGCTTCGGCCTATATATACCAGCCCCTACCACCCCCCTGAGGCATCAAACCCTGATCAAGTCATTTGAAAAGACAGAAACCCTATTCATCCTCAGAGCTCCACCATATTCTAGGGCATAGCTAGCTAGGCTAGGTCTAGAGGGAGGCAAGTTCTCGCTTGGATTATAGATCGTGTCAAGAGCATGGCTTGGTATAGCTTTTGTACCCCCTCTCTTTTGTAACTCTCATTACTTTTATATGTTTGCTACAATCGTTAGTGACATTGTTCTTCATATCATTCATGTTCCTAGTTATCATGTTCCTCATCTACTTTGATTATATGATTAGTATAGTTAGATTATCGTGTTTAAACATAAGTTCATATAGCGCTCGCTCTAAGGTACCAGGGGTGAGTGGTTCGACATTGTGTAAGCGTAGTGCTTATACATTGTTTACCTACGGATGTGCACCCTATATTCTGGGCCATATGATAGATCGTGAGTGTGACACTCCCAGTTGAATCCTTTGTAGTCCACTCCCGAATATAGGACAAGTAGGATCTAGTTACTGAAGGAAGACAAACTCTTTTCTTAATCTTCCTTAGTAATATCCCTTATGTGTAGATATGAAGTTGATCTTACCCATGACTACTAAGTGTAATTGCATTAATCATAGTATGCTTTGACTTGTAATTAATAATGACTTATGAATTATTCCTCTAATATTCTACTTAGCCATGCTAATGCCATAGAAAGGAGTACTCTAAGTGATTATTTATCATTTATCATTACTTATCATATTTATCTCTTGACTTACCCCTATTGAGAGTAGAAGTTGGGTTATGGTTTATTTCTCCATCATGTGTATAAGTTATCAATATATTCCAACTGTCAGTCCTTTCCTGTGGTAAAAATATAAATAACTGATACCTGGAATACTCTCCGGGTGAAATGCTACAATGGTATATTATCTGTGCGCTTGCAGATCATTTCATATATATATATATATATATATATATATTCTTTCTAGTCACATGAAATACTAAAAGTATTTCTTAGTGTCATTCTAGAAGTGGCACTAGGTAGTACCAATAAGCATTTCTGGCATCATAGCTAGGGATGACAACTTAGTAAAAGTGATGCTAAGAAATGTCAACTGAACATTAGGTGGCTACTTAAATAAGTGACAAGTTAATAAATACCAACAGGTATAAACCCTATCCAAAGCCCTTTTCTCAAATGCTTTTTAATCCGCTAACTCAAAATGTGTTCCAACATGAACATAACACCTTAAACACTGAGTACGCTTTTCAAAAACATTTTTCAAAGCATTTTCACTTGCTTCCTCACCATGTCACTAGGTTTAATACTTGTACATTGTTAATCCTCACCTAGTGGCACTTAGACAACTATAATGGCATTAGAGTTCCCCTCTATATAGTACGACTATCCTAAACCTGACCTTGCACTCTATTGCACCTTGGTCATAAAAAATGAAACCACTATGCATATACATCTCCTCTCCATGGTTGAGCACTTGCTTCATGGTCATGATCATCATCTTCACCATCTCCTCGCCTTTCTCAACTCCATCATGTAGACCTAGCTTAATCATCTTCACTAAAAGCATTAGTCCACTAGTTGTCACTCAATTACCAAAACAAAACTAGTGCTTTTCGGTGTGCTAACTCCAAATGTGCCCAAACTTGAACACCTCCACTTAAGCATTGAGTTAGCATTTTTGAAAGTTTTTTCAAAAACATTTCCACTTGCTTCCTCACCATGTCACTAGGCCTAATGCATATGCAAAGAATGTCATCACCTAGTGGCACTAGATAATAGTAGTCACTTTAGAGCTCCCCTCTTAATAGTATGACTATTTATCCTAAACTCGACTATGCATTCTATTGCACCTTGGCCAGCAAAAGCAAAGCCCTATTCATATACCTTTGCCTTTGGGCTTGCTTTCCATCTTCTTCCAAGGTTTAGCACTTGCTTATGGTCATAATCATCATCTCCACAATCTCCTAGCCTTTGCTCAACTCCATTATGTGGACCTAGCTCAACCATCTCCATTGAAAGCATTACTACAGTAGTTGTACACTCAATTACCAAAATCAAACTAGGGCTTTCAAACTTTCCTCTTCACCCAACCCTTTGCTACTCAATCCAGCCATCATTGATCATTTTCCAAACTGATGCTTGCACCATTGTTGCGGCAACATTGATTCCACTTACATCAGCACTAATAGAGCCTCTACATTCTACCAAGGCCATGTAGTCCTTTTTTCAATACTAGAATAGATAACTAGTTCCATCTCGCTACATGAATGGCCCAAATCAGCATAGAAACTATCTACACCACACACAAATTGCTTCAAATCGAACCATTGACCTTGTAGTATGGGTAGCAGTAGAACACTTGACCTAGGCTCCATGATTTCTTGGAGACTCACTGCACTACCTTCATCCATCCGCACTTAGTGCATTCAATCAGTGGTAGACCCACTTCACCTCACGGATCCGAGGCCAACGCCCATGATTCACTAGCCACGACGCTGATCTGATGGAGGGGATGAAAGTGCATCTAGGCCCTAAGTGAGTTTTATTTGGTGGATTGAATGACAACACAATTAAGGACTAATGTATTTCATGAGATTTGTAGGTGTTTACTCCCAGGTTGATTATAGTATGATGGACTCAAATCATATGTTGAAATAACTATTAATGAATATTGAGTCCAAGCGTGTGTGTGTCAAGTGTAGATGACACATGAGAATCTGCATATGGAATGGTCTCACTCTTGATGCTTGTTTGTTCTAATCAAGATGAAGAAATGGTTTTCATATTGATGGTCAATTGCCAATGCTTGAATGGTTTATAAATAAATATCATCAAGAAGGAAGCTCATAGAAATAATCTAGTTCAAGCAGAAGACAACAATACAAATGAAATGGTCCCATTAAAAAAAATACAGATGAAATGGTATTCAATGTGTGCTTAAAGTTGATTCAAAGCAAGATGTGACTTGATGGATTGATAAAGTGAAGATAGCAAGGAAAGGGCTTTGAGGTACTAAGCGAAGGTGAAGGGTAAATGACGGCTTGAAAACCGAGCGACCATGGCTAGAGTGAAGAAGATAGTTCTTACATTGAGTCAAGGTACTAATCAAGCTATGCAGAGTCATATTGAGGTGGAGGAACAAATCATTATTAAAGTATGGAAATGACTTGTGGATGCAAAGCATAGTCTTGATTGTTTTAGCTCAAAGCAATGAAGGTGTGAAAAGCCTTCAAATGGTCAAAGTTGAGGCACTATTTGAAGAAAGATGAGCTCAAGTGGTATTAATTGTGAATCTTCGATCTATATCTCTTATAAAGCAAAACCCCGTTACAAGTTTTTGTCTCGCATCCCAGCGTTCCACATCATCGGTTCTCTCTGTCTTCTCTCCCCACATCAGTGTCCACCAACGATACCCTCCGATTGGAACCCAATAAACAGGTTTAATCGTGTCAGATTCATTATTGATCTACTAATGAACGATCCGTCAATTCGTCTTCCAACTGACAACCTTGGAGCGTTGCATGCACCCAGCCATCACTTCCAAGTCCCGATCTAAGAAAATGAAGAGGCTGAGATTCGGCTCAACTTCCTCTAGCTGTACATCTCCCACCCTCGTGTGTGTGTGTCTCTCTCTCTCTCTCTCTCTCTCTCTCTCTTATACATATATATAACACACACACACACTAGTCCCTGCTTTCAACCTCCTCCTGTTTGGACACCGGTTACCAGTTAGCAAGAGGCCCCTGTCCATGCTGAAATGACATTCACTGCAGTGCACAATTCCTCTTCCCCTGATGTTTGTGATCTCCATTATTGATTTTGATTTGTTTGCAGGTTTTGACATAAGATAGACATTGGAAACCCCAAAATAGGTTGATCCACAATCTTCTCCTCCACCTCTCCCTACTCGAGTATTCTGATTTGTCTGCCGCAGGGTTTAGCAGATAATGGATTTAGCAAATCAGAATCAGGTCTGACCACAATCTTCTCCTTCACCTCTCTATTTTTTTTGTTTTTTTTGCCAAATTTCATTAGACTCTGAAATCAATTTTGTTCTGTTTTCTGTTTTGTATGTTAACATCCCCGCAAGACTGCAAACTAGCATACCTGGTTCCCATTCTTCCCCGCAAGTCCTGGTCACGTAAGTTTCTTGCTTTGTGGTTTCAATTATTTCAGTTTCATCTTCTTTGTCGAGTGGTACAGGTACCGTGGGAGCTAGCACAAGCAACTAAAAAAGTATTGCAATGGTTTTCGACAGCTCTTCTCTAAGGTTTGTTAAGAGATTATTCATAGTAAAAAAATAGACAAATTTGCAATGTATACTGAAACTTTACTGATTTAATTCGTAATATGCTTTTATTAATTTTTTGTTTCATAACAGTCTAGGCCTGGCTTTCTACTACCAGCTCAATTTACCTTATAATTGTGTGCTCTTTAAATGTTCTGCTAGATTTTGTTATCAAGGTGTATCATGTATATTATTGCAGGATAAAGCGTCTTTCACTACCAGATACAGGAGCTTTGCCGAGTGCTAGGGGCACTCGGCGAAGTCCCAAAAACACTCGGCAAAGGGTTTGCCGAGTGTTACACTTGGCAAACGACACTTGGTAAACTTGTTATCGGCAAACACTAAACATTCAGGTCCTTTCAAGGGAGGCAGCGGGTCAACAAACTAGATGAAGCTGATGAAGGGAGATCGATTTGAGAGAGAGAACATTTGGGGGAAGCGACCTCTTCTCCTTTTCTTAGCAAGACAGGGTGGTCTTTGTAAAATCCCATCCCTCCACCAGAGGCAACAATCCTGCCAAAAACCATCTAGTATCCACGCTAGCATTGCCACATAGGGTGGAAGGCGTCGCTGAGGTGTCATGGTTCTACAATGCACGACTTATCAACTTTAGGGAGCCATATTTTGATTTTTTTTAAAAGTACGTGTACATAAGTGGCACAGGGCCATAAGTTTAAAGGCTGTTAGTGTATGTAACTCTTTCTTAAAATGAGGAATAAAGTTTACTTACTAGCTAGTTTACTGCATATATATCTACAATACCGTTTCCAAAATTCTAGGGTGATCATGGCCCGCACGAACCATCTCTTAGATATTCCACTGCCTATATACCACACCAGCTAAAACTACCAGGTAAGCCTACTCATGGCATGTCTTATAATGTAAGATAGTTTCAACCGCCAAACTTTTAAAAGAAATCGTAATAAGCTGCCATCACCAAAAAAAAAATATATATTGCAAAAGGAAAAAATAATAGATTTTGATATACTCTCTCCATCCTAAAATAAGTGTGCATCTCATTTATCAAGGAGTCAAAGTTTTTTAAAGTTTGACTAAATATAATATACCGAAGTGCTAATAATCAGGATGTATAATAAGCATTATTATATAGATCATGAATTGTACTTTTATAATAAATTTATTTGGAGATACAAATATTAATATAAATTTTACATATAAATAGTTAATTTAAAAAATGACTTATTGAGAAACGTGATGCACTTTTATTTTGAACGAAAGAAGTATGCTAAAACAAATGAAAAAAAATCAAACTAAGAAATGCTAACGCCCTCGTGCGGGACTGGGCGTGGACGTGGTGCACCCTGGACTAGTGCGTGCCCCTGCCTCGGGACTCGGGAGTCGGACCGAGCAGGACAGGACAGGACAGCGCACTTGTCGTTTTCGGCGACCCCTCATTTTCCCAATCTCACTCCCCTGCCTGAAAAATCAGATCTCGCGCGCCGCGCAGGCCATTCCAGTTTCCATCTCCCGCCTCTCCCCACGCTCCCCCCACCAATCCACCATGGCGCCCTCGTCGCCTCGACGCAAGAAGCCGTCGTCCGCGGCGAAGCGGGCGTCGACGGGCCCGACGGCGCTGCCCGGGCGCAACAAGAGGAAGACGCCGCCGCCGCTCCCCGAGGCCTCGGGTGCCACGCAGCCGCCGGCCAAGCGCAAGCCGGCGTTGTTCCAGCGCACGTGGTCCCCCGGCGACGAGGTCCGGATCCTGGAGGCCCTCGCCACGTACCGCCGCGAACACGGCGGCAACCTGCCAACGCCGGCTGAGCTCTTCGGCGCGCTCGATGGCAGCCTCGAGAAGAAAGGCGTCGGAGCAAAGGAACTCGCCATCAAGCAGCGCAGCTTCAAGCGCCGCTACGACCGCGACGCCAAGAAGATTGCTCCGCCCGCCGATGAACACGAACGCCGCCTCTACCTCCTCTCCAGGCACGTCTGGGGACGCGACCCCCCGCCCAGACCACCGGTTGCTGAGGTCCCAAGGGCTACCCAAGGGAAGGGCGCCGGCGCCCAAGCAAACAAGGACGCTGCCCAAGCGAAGAGCGCCAACCACCAGCCCGGCAAGGAGGCGGTGAAGCCCAAGGCCAAGACTTTGGATGAGATGCGCGAGCTGTATCCTTACCTGGTTGATGAGGCCACGGTCCTTGTCGAACCGGCGGTGCTGGAAAGTGTGCTCCTCGGCATTGAAAACAGCGACGCTCAGGCGTTGGACAAGAAGATCAGGAAAGCGAGGAAGCAGCTCGCCAAGGCCATCACGGAATCGGTGAATGCGACCTTCTTGTCCTCAGTTAATTAATTATTTATAAAGCTTAGTCACGTTATGCAAGCTAGATTTCTGGTCTTTGTTTAATGATTGTGCTTAGAAAAAGGGAAGCGTTTCTCGGATCCCAGGTGGGGTACGGGAATAGGTTATCTCAAGGTATTGACTAGACCTGCAACATATGTTTCACTAGTGCCAAATTAGTGTGAAATAAAAATGTGGTAGGTAATATGTGTAAGTTTCAGCCTGCCGTTCCAGAGTACAGAATCAGAGTTCCCATTGGGGGAAAGAAACTAAAAGGACAGTGCACGTGGGTCATTTATGAACTAATGAAATTTGTTGTTTGGAAGGCACTATTTCTGTCACCTCCACAAGATGATAAATATGCCAAAAATTCCTTGAACGCACTTAGATTTTTTCATCCTGTCCATATTGTATCTTTTTCCCTGCATGCTAGCTGTTTTCATGTGCTACGATGTCAGAAGTTTGTATGCTGGTATATGTTTCTTTACATTTGTGTTATGCTTGAAAATTATGCCTCTCGAACTCAAAAAGTTGTGTCTCAGGGGTGCATGCATGATGCATCAAAATTTCTAACTGTTGATGCTAATGCACTTTTTACTACCATTAGTGAAACCCTAAATCACCAAAATAACATTAGGCTATATCAATGGCCGAGGGGCTTGGTCCTGCATGTCATTCACAAGCTCTGTGGTGTTTTGCAAAGTGCAATTTTGCTTGTGGCATGATAACAGTTGTATGACACATGAAAATATACATATATTTGTACAGGATGGTTTCAGAATATACTGAAATATGAATCACTGCTTAAAGTTTCCTTCTTGGGTAGTGTTGATGTCATTTGGGTGCCTATTTCTCTTCTTAATGAAAAACCACCTAGTTCCTCCTAGGTTGGATCTCATTTTTTAGGAAGTGAGCCTAGCTCAACTGGTTGGGTGAGAGGTGTGGCAATGCACCCAACAACCTAGGTTCAAATCCCGTCTTGGACTGAATTTGGGTGCCTATTTCTCTTCTTAATGAAAAACCACCTAGTTCCTCCTAGGTTGGATCTCATTTTTAAAAAAAAATCTTAAGTGGCACAGTGGTAGTGCATCATTTTCTCATTCGTGAGGTTCTGGGTTCGATCCTCTCCTGCTTCAATTTTTTAGGAAGTGAGCATAGCTCAACTGGTTGGGTGAGAGGTGTGGCAATGCACCCAACCACCCAGGTTCAAGTCCCGTCTTGGACTGAATTTGGGTGCCTATTTCTCTTCTTAATGAAAAACCACCTAGTTCCTCCTAGGTTGGATCTCATTTTTTTTTCCAAATCAACCTTTTTTTTTGAACAGGAGGTCCTACCTATTTCGTTTCATACTTGCTACTGTGTGCTTGCAGCATACCAAAATATATGATTTCTTGGTTCATTTGCTTCCTTTTGTGCTCCAATAGTTAGGTTTCATAGGAGTTTGTCCCTAATTCTGTTTTCTTATATTGCATAAATTTACCACTCAGGTACCATTCTTCTCTGAGCAGGATAAAATCTGAAGCACTGACTTCTCAGGATATGTTTGTTATTGTCCCAAATGGTTTTGAATTAATCAGACTACTATATGCATGTCAGTGCCAGTATGTAATATGCTTGTTAACCAATTGTATCCTATGGATATGAAATAATAAAATCACTAGTTCCTTACAACCAAATACAGAATTAGTTTATTATATTTATTGAGTTTAGTACATGCTTTGTTTGATTAATTTATTTACAGTAAGCAAGGCACATAGTAAACTATTAGTCTTCCATAATCTTGTTCGATATATTACCATCTATCTCTTTAAGCTAATGAATGTACCTTGATACCAATGTAGGCAAGGATTAACAACATGGAAATGCCTACAGTATTTATGTTTACATCCAGTAAGCTTCAACCAGAAAAGTTAAGAGTGGAAAATGAGAATAATCTTTTGGTTGATCATTTGGACAAAACGGATGATGTGGATAGTTGCACTAAACAACGATTGGCAAGAGTGGAACGTGAAGTAGTGGAGTTGAGACAGGCTGTTATAGCTTTCTCAGTCTCAGCCAAAGGTAGAAAGTATACCATGCCATAATAATTCATCAGTAAAGGTTATGCTTCTGTTTGCTTTTCTGTGATAATCTCTAATGTATATGCAATTTTTTGTTACTTGTCTTGCCTTTTGTCTATAGGGTATAAGATGTGAATCGGCCAAGAGTGGTCTTCAATCGATTGTAGCCGAAAATCAGACTCCAGCCAATGTAACTGTCATACCTTTTTTTTATTATTTTATTTGTGGCTTCACATCATATTTTATTTTTCATAACAAGTTTCTGTTATTGCAGATACTACAAAAGAAGATAGAAGCACCAAATGGCTTGATCCATGGAAAGAATGTGGAGGTTACATCAAAATATTATTGTGCTGTTCCCCAGAACGTTCCTCCCAGTAAGCCGGTATTCTCTCTTCTCTTACATTTCTTTTTTTTTGCGAGCATCTTCTCTTACATTTCTATGTTGATGTCTAGTGAAAATCATCAATTTGGTGAGAAGTCAAAAAGTCTTTGGTTTCAACACTAACCCTTAATAATTCTAAGTCTAAACTCAATGTTATGATTTGCCTTGGGGACATCCTTCTTTGGTTTGTAAAAGATTATTTTTTGTTTAAAAATGAAAACTTTTAGGAGTGCAATACAATACTTTATAGGTTATATCCTCAACATCTCCATTTCTTTTTGCAAAGTCATAGCCATTTTGGTTCTGAAGACCAAAGCAACAGTTACCTTTTTACCAAAGTAATTGTTCCCACTAGGTAAATCCTCCACCTTTGATAGTGAAAATTGTCATCTCTTGATTAATGTGTAACAGAAAATGCAAGGGGTGATGTTGCCACCATTTAATGCGTTTCCTGGTATGCCTAGGAAGGTTGTAAAAAAAAGTCCAACTCCACGCAGAGCGGTCAGCTTCCTCTCTTTTTTGTTATATTATTTCTTTTTGGCATATCTACATTTACTGAACTTGCATAATGCATGGTTTACTTCTGTATAGAAAGAAATGAACATTATGATGTTTTACGCAATTTTTTTTTTGCACATGTTACTGTATACATGTAACTTAGTAGTAGTTGAAAAGGCTTGCATATTTCCTTCTGTTTGGGTGCCAAAGAGGTTTCCTTCTCTATAGTAAGACCCAATGCTACAGTTACCAAGGCTATTTCTTCAAAACAGTTCTCAGTTTACAATAGTAGGGGGCATGTGACTTGGAACCATTGTTTTAATGTGTTTGCGAGTGTGTTGCTGCAAAGAGATGCTCCAGTTTTGGCAATATGAGAAAATGAAGATGTCTGACACGCTTAAATGTTGCACGGCCAATTGGCCAAGTAATATATTTGACTCCTTGTTCTAGTTTTCTTTAGATAATAGAAGAATTCCTTGTTCTAGTTTGTCTAGATTCTTTGAATGTCATAGAAGTAAAAAATTATATGAATGTTTTCTTTATAGATCTGTGATATTACCATTGCTAACTATTTTAGCTATTGTCCAGTTGGCAAGGCCTGTTCTAAAGAAACAGTTCCCAGTTCACTAACCTTATGTACTGAATTTGGCTGATCTAGCTGATTAGTAAGTTGTCTGATAATATTTTCTTGGTTCTTAGTAATGCAAAGAGAAATTCAATGAGCTTGGGCTAGTCCTGATGTCCGATTGCATAAAATAAAAATTATCATGATCCTAAAATAAAGAGAAGTCGCAAGTTTGTGCAAAGATGACATCTCTCAATACAATCTGGCCATGCAACCTGCCACAGTCGCAGATTAGTCTGTTTAGGTTTCAGGGTCTTTTTTCTTTAGTAGTTCGGTTGCCGGTTTGGGTGGTTCATGGAGTGCGCTTCAGCCAGTTCCTTTTTCGGTTGGGAGTGGTTTGTGGTTTCCTGTCTTGTTTTGGAGTTTCTTTTGACCCTGGCTGAAGCGCTTCGCTTTCTTTTTCTTGAGTAGTGTCTGTACACCTTTTTGTTTTTCTTCGTCTAATAAAAACTACAGCAAAGCTCTTGCCGTCCTTTCAAAAAAAAATTTGCCCTCACTAGCTAATGCAATCATGTACAATTAGTGGATTTTGTTGCACGAAATAATGCAGAATTAGTGCATGCCGATTACCATTCTGATGCCAACTTGAGATGGTTGTACGGGTCGTTATGAATTATGATGCATCAAGAAAGATGCCCCAGTCTGGCATAGGAATTATATTAATCCAGTACGTAAGATACTAATGTGTTTTGTTAACTGCTAAAGAATGAATATGTTGGTGGAAAAACAAGTGTAAACTTGAATTGTTTGAATTAGTGAGCATTAGTATGCTAAGATTTGAGAGGAAACCGAGAAATGATAATAAACCTAGAGAGATAATTACTGAAAAATGTACCACCATAGCTCTATGCAGTAAGTAGCTAAGGCCAAAGTGTTACATGTTGCAATCTTCTTTGCTACGATCAGTTATTTAGAAGTTTACTTGTAGCATGTGCTACCTATTTATCTAATCCTATTGTTTTAAAGCTGTATGATCAAACAAGTTTGGTATGATTGCCTAATTATATTTAGTCTCAATGCTTTTCCATCATGATTTTTTATGGCATGCTCATGATGACATGTAGTACTTAATATGAACAAGTCTGTTTTATGGCACCATCACTTACTCACATGTACATATTTAGTTTGATTCGTTGTTTTAATGAGCCTATATGATAGAAAATGTATTGCACACATGCTGTGAATATGTGTATAGTTGTAAATGACTTTATTGGTATTCGTTTTGATCTCTACATTGACTTTGTTTCCTTACTTGGGCACATTTTTTATTTAGAAAATCCCAAGTCAACGCATCCCTTCCTAATTTGTCAGATAAAAGTTTTTGATCGATTTTTATGCAACATGATGATATTTTTTATGCAGCATGATGATATCTAGTAGTTGCCAGCTCACGCGGTTTCCAATTCATTTGCGTGTCCACTAAATTCTGTCTAATTCATGAATATATCTGCATTTCTGCACCTGTTGAAATGCTACATACCACTAGACTGAAGTTAGTGTTTTGCACTAATTGATGCACAAGATCTTTTACCATTAGGAAACTTTCATAGAAGTAGTTATGCAGTAGTATTTGATACATTATTAATTGCACACTTTGCAGTGGTTAATCTGAAACAATTCATCATATTCTGTCTCTTTGCACCCACCCTTCTCTATTTCCCCCCTTTTTATTTTCGTTAGTTTAGTTCAGTTCTTGGCTTTGTCATGACTGTGTGCCTCTTTGTTTGGAAGATTTAATGTTCCAAGTTCTGAAAACATAAAGCTGTGACATTGACTACTCGTAACTATGGTCATAATGATTCTAATGTCAATGAACTAGTGAAGCAATGTTCTGACACAAGTTGTTTGATGCAGACTTGCAGGGGGGCCATATGCTGAGTAGGTTCTAAAGGTGACAACGAGATTTCTCTCGTAATATAATGATACACAGCTCTCCTGAATGTGACAGCCAGATTGCGCTTTGTTCTTCTGTGTTGATTCTGCCCAGCATCTATACTTGTTGCTGTGTATGTCTCGCAGCATCTCATTTTGGTCCAAGCAGCACATGATCCAGCAGTATCTATATATGGCCCGGATGGTTCCGGGTCTCATAAGTTTATATTTTGTTGCATATGTTTTGACTATATGTAAATATAGTAGTGGGTTTATATTTTGGTGAATTGCCTGCAAAAAGGTTATCTAGATGTTGCAAATGTCGTGTCAAACTTATGACATTATTTAAGTGAGACCTATTACCTGTTCTGCCCTACAGATATTAGCAATGAGTGTCCTCTGATGCACTACTGTCACTAAGATTGTTGAACTCTGATTGTAATCCTAGTTAAGCAATGAAGCTCCTTTCAGAAAGCAAGAACGTAGCATAAGCAACTGTCAGGTCGCATCTCATATGCTCGTAGAATTGTGGACTAGGACTAGGATTACTACATTCTGCTGTGTCATCCAGCTCAGTGAAACATAAAGATATCAAGGCAAATATGGATCAATCAAAACCAATACAAGCAATCTTAGGAGCTGATCTAAACTGGATTTCTCAAATAAAGGTGCTAAGGGACTCAGGTTTCCCACAACCTTCAATCTTGGGACATCTCAATCGCTATGACCTTCATATTATTTTAAGGTTATATATAACATTAGGAACGAGCTTTTACCATTTAAAATAACAATTGAGCATATGAATCTATTTGCCACAGCCAACATTGAGATAATTCTTCAAACCGATTTAACAGAATTGCTTCCATAAATACCATCCAATCTCATTACATGACTAAAGATATTTTTAAATAAAAAACATGTACACGTATGCACATCACTACATTGGTAAGGCCATCTATGTAGGGTGTTCATGATAATTTTATGGACATTAAATAAGATGTCATGGCATAATATAGATTAAGAGAGGCGGAAATTTTTATGGTATGAAATGAATTTCATAGGCATGAAACTTATCTACACTTTTTTCAACACACATGAGTCTGAAAACTGGAACATAAAACCCAATTAAGACTGGACTAAGTGCTGGCATCGTACATCCTCATATCATCATATGCAATGGTCATACTATTGTTTTATTACATTAAAAAACGTAGGAGTAGTATATGGCAATTCATTTTGCTGTTATGACTTATAATTGAAGGGACTGTGACGTCTAAAAGAGGTTGAATTAGGCAACTTAAAATCTATTTCTTAAACTATGATCTCTAATTTTCATCGGTCCAAACATATGCAACAAGCAACCTATTTAGATGTGAAACTAAGGTTTTGCTAGTCGTGTTTCTATCTCTACCACAAAAGAGTTATGCAACCTAGGTTCTAATCCTATCCCTAGCCTATCAAACTAAGCTAGAAATGTAAAGCACAAAACCACAGTACATAATATAATGCGGAAGGTAAATAGTGGTTGAGATGCAAACTCCCGTCAATGACTCCGTTATTACCAAGGTATCGAGAAGCTCCTCGCTTCCCCTAGTCCTCGTTGAATCCCCTCGTAAGGAAGCCCTCGCATGGGCCATGCTCTCGGTTGGGTAACAATGTGGACAACCCGTGGGCCTTCCCCACACACAAGTGTTGGTCTCTCTCGGACCGCTCCTCGCCGTCTTCACTATCGAGCTTCCGGCCAAATCGTCGCGGACTTCGTTCCCTGCAGTACACGGTGGCGGCTACACCACAAACACGGTTGGTATGATCTCGCAAGACTACAAACCCCTCTCGATGTACAACAATAGTGCGCGCAAGCACCGAGTGGTAAGACCCTATAGAGGTATGTAAAACTCACTAAACACTAGGTCTAAACCTAGAGCAAGCGCATTAGCAATGGTCTAACTAGCCTAAGCACTTCGCAAAACACCTACACTAATCACCAAATATTTTCCTAAGCTCTTTTGGTGGCTAGAGCACAAATGGATGAGCACCAACTCTCCACACACTTCCCTCAGCTGTAGCACCCTCCAAATGGTAGAGCAATGGGGTATATATATCCTAACATCCAAAACTAGCCTTTACACACCTTCTTGTGAGCATCGGAATGTTCTTATGCCTACCATCGGAACAATCCAGTGGTGCCACATCGACTAACCGTTTCACAATTTTATGTGAGCATCGGATTGTTCCTGTGACCATCAGATTATAAGCATCAGACTATAAAGTGCCATTTTGCCTTGTGAGCATCGGATTGTTTATATGACCATCGGATTATAAGCATCGCACTATATGTTAACCTTTTTTCTGCCCGACACACTTTCGTATATTGGGCATAACTTTTAGCTCTGAACTTTGATTTTGATGATATTGTACTTTCTGGAAAGCTAATGAAAAGCTCTACAACTTTGAATTGATATCATATCAATCTGAGCATGTTGGGTTCATAAAGCCGGGGTCACCAATGGACCCACTTCCCTACAAAACTCAGCCCAGCAGGCGGCGCAACGACAGCACACGCCTAGGCTAGCCCAGATACACAATGACAGGCCAAGACCAAGATCCGGTCCTTGACCGTCACCTCTGGCTAGGAGATCTGGTCGAAGCCCCGACCTTTGGGTCATGGGCTTCGCCTCGCCCGACCTCTGGGTCACATGCTCTGCCTCACCCGACCTCTGGGTCGGGGCGGGCTCCGCCATGCCCGGCCTCTAGGTCATGGGCTCTACCTTGCCCGACCTCTGGGGGCGGGCTCCGCCTCGCCCGACCCTCTTTCTCCGACCGAGGATACGCTAGACCTCTGCTCGCCTCTCTTTCCTGACCGACACGATCGGGGCCGACTAGGAACAACCGACTAGGGGCGCCCACTCAGTGTGGACCTAGGGAGCAGCCGGAGTAGATAAGGTAAGGCGCTCAAGTCAACCGCAATATCGAGGACCGTACCCTGCCATACCCTGCGCACCTGCTAGATGGTGCCACCAGGCCATGACAGACGGACACTCTACAAACTTCTAGACATGTCAGAGCATAAACAGTATTGTGGGCGCTGTCAGCCATCTCGTACCCAAAGGCGTGAGCAACAAGACTAGGCAGCATACGTATACACTCTCTCTCTTTCTCTCTGACTTGTAAGGCTATCCCTTTCAACTATAAAAGGGGATGCGCTCTCTCCTGTAAAGCTCTCTCGCTCGCTTCTTCTCTCTAGAAGACTCCCGATGACTCAAGAACACGATAGCTCAACAAGCTCTAGAGACACACATAGCATACTCTCCAATACTTAGCATACGTTAGAACCCCCGTCACTCTCGGCCACTTGGTTCAGAGTCCGACCGGGCCTCTAACACCCCCTTCTCATTGCTTACTCATTTGTAACCCCACAACAAACTTTGAGCACCTAGGCTCAGAAATAAAGTCACCGACCGACCTCAACTGGATGTAGGGCCCGTTGCCTGAACCAGTATAAATCCTATGTCATTGAGTGCTAGGCCACATCCGATCACAATACGTGGCAAAACTACAAATATTTACTTGTCGGCCACATTTCGCACTGATAGTTGGCGCCGTCCGTGGGGAGGACGCCGTGCGTTCATGCTTTTGGTCATCGAATGGCTCACCTTTCCACCATCTTCGACATGGCGGGCTAGAGCAATACAATTTGTTTTGGCTCGCTGGAGTTTCCCATGCTCCCACCTGTTGGGATGTGGGTTCCTCCCGTCTTCGAGCCGCTCCAGACTTTCCTCTTTAGAAACCTAGACTTCATCACCGACCAGCTCGGCGTACTCCACCTCCGTGAGGAGGCACTCATCTTGGCATCCGCTGGAGGAGGAGCGCCCTCCACCGGCCCTGGGCCACTTGACCTCAATGTTAAGACACTCGCACTTCACCTTGAGCCCATGCTGGGCTCAAACCCCACGATGAGTGTTGTACATATTGTTCTTTACTCACTATTTAACACCTTCTGCCGACTCTTCGAAGGGACCCCATTGTCCCCACCGCGACCGCCATGCGATCGGTTCCCCTACGGCTTCGCGTCCCCCGTGGACGCGTGCGCGTGGGGGCTCCAAAGGATGCTGATGCCGCCCCCTCTCATGTCTAAGTTCATGGGGATGGCGGTCTACGCTCTCGCCTCCTTTCACGACCTCGTCGATGACGAGGTCGAAAGCGATGGCTCTAGCATCGGTAACGTCGTGGCACCTAGCCACCCTCTGTCCTGGGAGTGCGCTATGGCGGACGTCTCGGGACAGCCACCGATGGTAGTGGTCTCTACAGACTCACACCCCTTCGGACCCCGTGCGAAGGCCCTCGTGCGTGCGTAGGAGCATGGCGAGGAGTTGCGACAAAGGTGGTAGAGCCAACCGCCACCTGCGTTGGCGCGCTCGGCGCAGCATGCTGCACCACATGCGCGTAACCCAGCGAGCAGCACTCGGGGTCACGCCTGTTAGGTCTAGTGTAACATCCTGGATGGAGGGAATGACCCCCCTCAGTTTTCTCAAGCTGGCCAGAACATCGCTGCTGCGGTGATGCTTCTGCGTGGCCTTCTCGAGCCTGCTGACCCCTAGGAATAGGCAATCCATCGGAACCTCTGGGCGCTGGTGGGGACCACTGCTGTTCAATAGGCGGAGAGCTTAGCATCGCGACACCGGCTCGTGGCCTCTTGCAACTAGAGGATTGGGGCCACACCAGTTGAATCGCTCCATCCACTCACCACTATAGTTGCCGGACACGGGGCAGGAAGCCGTGGCTGCACAACAGCCCAACCCAGTGCCTGCTCCACACCGACCACCTGTGCGCAAATGGCTTAGTCCGAACTATGATGCTCTCAACGTCATCAACAATCAATGCCACGCCCGACACGATGATGACGTCCATCGAGTGGCTGCGAGGGCAGGCGGCGCGGGTCCCGTCCTGACCATCGAGGAGTGTGGGGACACATACCCTAGGCATGGTGGCCGACCAAACGACCGGAGCCCCAACCCGGATGGCCCAGGGCCACGGGCCTTTGGTCATCGCATCCAGAAAGCACCATTCCCACAGCACTTTCGACAGCCCACCAACATCGCCAGGTACACCGGGGAGACGAAACCCGGTATATGGCTCGAAGACTTCCGGCTCGCCTACCAAGCCAGAGGAGTGGATGATGACTACTTCATCATCCAGTACCTCCCCATCTACATGGGGGAGCATATTCGAGCACGGCTTGAATTCCTTCCACCCGATAGCATCCGCGACTGGGCGGATCTCAAGAGGGTCTTCGTCAAAAATTTCTAGGGGATATATGTCCATCCTAGGAATTCCTAGGACCTCAAGAGCTGTCAGCAGGAGCCCAATGAGTTCCTACAGGATTACATCCATAGGTTCTCAAAGTGGTGCAACTCCCTTCCTGGTGTTGTCAACGCGGACGTCATCAGCGGATTCCTCTCTGGGACAACCTATAAGTCCTTGATCCACAAGCTTGGCTGTGTGAATCCCCATACCACCTACGACCTACTCGACATCACCACAAACCACGCCTCTGGTGAGGAGGTAGTCGGGGTGGTCTTTAGTGGCGGTCCAGACAGGGGCAAGGCCAGGCGCGAGGACCAAGGCGAGGGCCCCTCCACACAAAAGGGCAAGAAGAACAAGAAGGATCGACGCTGACCGACCAACCCAACTTTGGTCACTACGGCTGACCGAGCGGGCAAGCGGCTCTAACAGGGCCAGCCCAACCACTTCGACAAGCTCATGGAGAGTCCATGCACCAACCATGCCTACCCCGTCAAGCACCTCTACAATGACTGCGCGCTCCTCAAGCGCTCCTATGGCAAGCCACCAAGCCGAGGGAAAGGAAAGGCAAGGAGGAGGAGGCCAAGAAAGGAGGCGCGATAGGCAAGGATGAAGATGGCTTCACCAACCCTGAGGAATGCCTCATGATCTTTGGGGGATCCGATGCCATCCACTTGAAACGCTAGCATAAGGTACGCTACAGAGAGGCATGCATCGCCGAGTCGACCATCCCCTCTTTCCTTAGATGGTCGGGCTCCTCGATCACTTTTGATCAGAGAGACCATCCTTCCCACATCGCCTAACTGGGTTGATACCTGCTCATCGTCGACCCCATCATCCGTAAGAAGTGCCTCACCAAGGTGCTGATGGATGGAGACAGCGGCCTCAACATTCTCTATGTCGACACCCTCGACGTCATGCACATCCCCCAGTTAGAGCTCCGCCCAGTGAGCTCTCCCTTCCATGACATGACACCAGGGACACACGCATACCCACTCGGGCAGATCGACCTGTCTATCACATTTGGTGACCATGCTAACTTTTGCTCGGAGGTCCTAACCTTCGAGGTGGTGGACTTTCTAGGGTCCTACCACGCGATCTTGGGGCGGCCATGCTACGCCAAGTTCATGGTGATCCCCAACTACACCTACCTCAAGCTAAAGATGCCAGGGCTAAATGGCATCATCACCATAGGTAGCACCTTGTCGCACACCTACACGTGCGACCGTGAGCATTACGAGCTCACCACCGCCGTCATCAACTCCGCCGAGCTTCGGAGCTCAGGAATTCAGTGACTCCAGCAGTCCCTGACTACAATGAGTCGGCCTCCTCAAGTGCATTCCATCCAACCAAGGAAACCAAGGCGGTGGGGATCGACCTCACTGACCCGACCAAGACGGTGCGGATCGGGACCAAGCTCCTGGCCAAATAGGAAAGCGAGCTCATCGACTTCCTACGCGCCAATCGTGATGTCTTCGTGTGAAAACCTTCTACCATGCCGAGCATACTAAGAGAGGTCACTGAGAACGCACTACGCATCATTCTAGGCTCAAAGCCTGCCAAGCAACACCCGCATCACTTTGACGATGAGAGGCATAGGGCCATAGGCGAGGAGATCGCCAAACTCCTGGTAGCCGGATTCATCAAAGAGGTATACCACTCCGACTGGCTAGCTAATCCTGTTCTTGTGAAAAAGAAAAATGGGAAATGGAGAATGTGTGTTGATTATACTAGTCGCAACAGCGAGCTTGAGTGCCATGGCGGCCATGGCGGCCGTGCGCAGAGCGGCGATGTGTTCCGACGTAACCAGGCGGTAGCATCTAAATGGATGACGGGTTAAGATGCTAGGACCTACGATGAAGACTAGACAAGGGAGAGAGAGAGGAGGTGCTTCTGTGTAAGCTGGCCATGGCAAGCCAAAAGCGTGGTGGCGCTCCAGTGATGGCACGGTGGCGGTGAGGTGAAATGGGGCCTTACCAAGGCATGACGTGAGGTAGTAGTGGTTCGGGGACGTAGAGGTGGAGGTGGCGCAGATATGGATGAGGTGGATTAGGTGGCAATGCTGCGTGCACGATGAGCGAGCACAGCGGAGGCACACGGAGATGGTGACTGCGACGTTGCTGCGTGCACGGGTGGAAGAGAAGGCGAGCGAGAGCGAGAGAGTGGGAAATGAATGCAGTAGTGAGGTCACCTCATTCTTCACTCCGCTGCGGCCCGACCGGCCAAGCCAACGCCGGCGTATGGCCACCATGCGGCGTGCCTAGCCTACCCCCGGTTAGCCACTGACAGCACAGTGTCCGCGGCCATCAGGCCCGGATTCAGTGACAGACAGCGCAAGTTCAGCCACCTCTATCTCCTAATCCGTGGCGAGTTAGCAAAAACTCCATTACTAAAAGTTGTAGAGCTACATGAAAACTCCAACTTTGCTTTAGGGAGTAACATCTAATTTGCCATAGTTTTCAAATTGCAAAGTTTCAAAGTAGGATACATTGAAACTGAAAATCATTTCATGACAGTAAATTTTTCTAAGTTGAAAACAATATTTTGTTGCTTCTTGTGATCCCTATTTGATCATGTTAGGCACTAAATTAGTTCTTGACCAAAAAATAAAAGTTGTTACTCTAGTCAAGTACTACAACTTTGCTTAAGGGTGCACAACCATGCAAAGTCTCTAGGGTATAGTTCAACTTAGGTCAAACATGCAACATGAAAATAGTAGATTACACTATAACCATGACTTAGAGGCCAATTGGGTCCAAGTCATGAATACCAAAGTTGTTCCTTGTGACATTCTAAACATGTTTAAGGTACTCCTAAGGTCCCACAAACATTTTATACATTGGTCACATGTAAATCCTAGCATATGTAAAGCATTTGGTAACAAACACATGTGATATAAGCAATCATAGAGATAAAATTTGAGATGCTCATGCTCATGAATGATCAATGATGCTTGTGCTCATGCAATGCCAATGCCAAATGCATGCTTAACACCTAGGGTGTTACAGGAAGGACCATACATAGTGACCGAGGTGATCTGATCAGGCGCCTACCGGCTGAAGGACGACAACGACAATGTTCTCACCAACACAAGGAGCATCGAACAGTTACGTCGTTTCTTTCCCTAAAGCTCGGTCTTACCGCTTATTTCCATTCAACGTTTGCTCCTACAGCGCCCCAACCCGAGCACTCTCGGCCTAGGTTGCTCAGGGGCTCCATGGGGGTGCGATACCACTCTCCTTTTTTACTATCATGTAGTAATACTTTTCGCCCAAACGAAAGGGCGTCGCCCAAACAAAAGGGCATTCCATCTAGACGGCATGGTCTCCGTCATGCCATACGCAAGGTCTAGGGTCACTCAACCTAAGATGCGCAAGAGAGGAGGGAGATGATAGACCAGCTTGGCAACGATGAGCTCGAGTGCCATGGCGGCCATGGTGGCCGCGCACAGAGCGGCGACGCATTCCAGCGCAACCAGGCGGTAGCGTCTAAATGGATGACGTGTTAAGATGCTAGGACCTATGACGAAGACTAGACGAGGGAGAGAGAGAGCAGTGGTGCTTCTGTGTAAGCTGGCCGCGATGAGCCGAAAGCACGGCGGCGCTCTGGTGATGGCGCCATGGCGGCGACGCAAAATGGGGCCTAACAAAGGCGTGACATGAGGTAGTAGTGGGTTCGGGGGGGGGGGGTAGAGGTGGAGGTGGCGTAGATGTGGACGAGGTGGATTAGGTGGCGGTGTTGCGTGCATGGCGAGCAAGCACGGCGGAGGCACACGACGATGGCGACGGTGGCATTGCTGCGTGCATGGGCAGAAGAGAAGGCGAGCGAGAGCGAGGGAGTGGGAAATGAATGGAGCAGCGAGGTCGCCTCAGTCTTCACTCCGCTACGGCTCGATTGGCCGAGCCAATGCCGGCGTATGGCCGCCACATGGCGGGCCTAGCCTGCCCCCGATCGGCCACTGATGGCGTGGCCTCAGCAACCATCAGGCCTGAATTCAGTGACTGACAGTGCAAGTTCAACCACCTCTATCTCCTAATCCATGGTGAGTTAGCAAAAACTCCATTACTAAAAGTTGTAGAGCTACATGAAAACTCCAACTTTGCTTTAGGTAGTAACATCTAATTCACCATAGTTTTCAAATTGCAAAGCTTCAAAGTAGGGTACATTGAAACTGAAAATCATTTCATGACAGTAAAATTTTCTAAGTTGAAAACAGTATTTTGTTGATTCTTGTGATCCCTATTTGACCATGTTAGGCACTGAATTAGCTCTTAACCCAAAAATAAAAGTTGTTACTCTAGCCAAGTACTACAACTTTGCTAAAGGGTGCACAACCATGCAAAGTCTCTAGGGTATAGTTCAACTTAGGTCAAACATGCAATATGAAAATAGTAGATTACACTATAACCATGACTTAGAGGCCAATTGGGTCCAAGTCATGAATACCAAAGTTGTTCCTTGTGACATTCTAAACATGTTTAAGGTACTCCTAAGGTCCCACAAACATTTTATACATTGGTCACATGTAAATCCTAGCATATGTAAAGCATTTGGTAACAAACACATGTGGTATAAGCAATCATAGAGATAAAATTTGAGATGCTCATGCTCATGAATGATCAATGATGCTTGTGCTCATGCAATGCCAATGCCAAATGCATGCTTAACACCTAAGGTGTTACATCCCTTCCCCCTTAAAGAAATCTCGTCCCAAGATTTGCACGACTAACCATCTCTTGTAGAAAACCAGATAGACCTCACGAAGATAATCCTGCCGCTCCCATGTAGCGTCTTGATCACTATGTTTATTCCATACCACCTTGTAGAATTTAATGACTTTGCTACAGGTCACTCTTTCCATTGCCTCAAGCACTCGAATAGGTCTTTCTTCATAGGTTAAATCCGACTGGATCTTGACACTAGCGGGTTCAATAGCTTCTTCGGGCACACAAAGACATTTCTTGAGTTGGGAGACATGGAAAACATTGAATATAGCTCTCATTTCCGGAGGTAACTGGAGTTTGTAGGCTACTGGTCCCCTTCATCCAATGATCTTGTATGGGCCTACATATCTAGGTGCAAGCTTTCGCTTCACACCAAACCTTTGCACTTTCTTCATGGGAGACACCTTCAGATATACAAAATCCCCAACTTCAAATGCAATGGGACTTCTCCTTTTATTTGCATAACTCTTCTATCTCGATTGAGTGACTTCAATATGTTGTTCAATAATTCAAACTTGTTCTTCAACTTCTTTGATAAAGTCAATCCCATAATACCTTCTTTTGCCAGGCTCAATCCAATTTAGAGGAGTCCTACACTTTCGACCATACAAGGCTTCAAAAGGAGCCATCTTGATGCTTTCTTGATAGCTATTGTTGTAGGAGAATTCAGCCAAAGGTAGCCATTTCTCCCATGAACCCATAGAAGAAATCACACAAGCTCTCAACATATCCTCCAGAATCTGATTCAGTCTAACCAGCTGTCTGAGGGTGGTAAGTAGAGCTATAGATCAATTGGGTACCTAGCTGCTTATGCAGATGTTCCAAAAAATGATTAACAAATTGCGGTCCTTGATCTGACACAATGCTTTTAGGCACACCATGCAATCATACGATTTGGGCAATGTACAACTCTGCATACTGATGGGGTCGATATCTTTCCTTAACAGGGAGGAAATGTGTAGATTTAGTCAAGCGGTCAACAATTACCCATATAGAATCATGACCCTTTTCAGTGGTTGGAAGCCCAACTATAAAACCCATACTGATGTCATCCCATTTCCAACTTGGGATAGACAGTGGCTAAAGTAGTCTAGCCAGCTTCAAATGGATGGCCTTGACCCAACATCAATTATCGCATCTAGCAACAAATGCTGCAATTTCTTTCTTCATTTTTGTCCACCAGAAGTGTGTTTTCAGATCTTGGTACATTTTACTACTACCTAGGTGAATGGACAAATTGGAAGAGTGTGCTTCCTCTAGAATTTGGTTTCTCAATTCTCTATCTTTCGGCACTACAAGCCGATCCTTAAACCACAGCACACCCCTCAAATCTAGCCAAAAATGCTTGATTTCTTCCTCTTTCATCTTTCTTTTGATATAGAATATGCCCTCATCGGTCTTTTGGAGCTCAATGATTTTAGACTCAAGAGAGCAACTAATAGTGATATTGTGTAAGACTGCCGGATGCAATTAGTTGAAACCATCTTACAACAAGGGATTACACTGATACTTCTGGCTTAAGGTGTCTGCAACCACATTGGCTTTTCCTGGATGATAATGTACTTCTAGGTTGTAATCCTAGATCAATTCCAACCATCTTCTTTGCCTCATGTTCAATTTAGGTTGGGTGAAAATGTACTTGAGGCTCTTGTGATCAGTGTAGATATGGCAAACATTACCAAGCAGGTAATGTCTCTAAATTTTAAGAGCATGGACAACTGCAGCTAATTCTAAATCATGGGTTGGATAATTGACTTCATGCTTTCTCAGTTACTACAAGGCATAAGCAATGACTTGGCCTTCCTGCATTAGAACACACCCCAAACCGATACCCGATGCGTCGCAAAACACATCAAACAATTTCTCAATGTTAGGCTGTGCTAAAATAGGAGCAGTAGTTAGCAATGTTCATAAAGTGTGAAAAGCTGCCTCACACTCCGATGTTCATACAAATTTATCATCCTTCTGAAACAACCTAGTCATGGGCTTGGCAATTTTGGAGAAATCTAGAATAAACCAACGGTAATATCCTGCTAAGCCAAGAAAACTCCGAACCTCATGAACGGAGGTTGGGGCTTTCCAATCAAGAACCTCCTACACCTTGGATGGGTCTACCAAGATTCCATCTTCAGATAAAACATGGCCTAGGAAAGGTACTTTCCTCAACTAGAATTCACATTTACTAAATTTAGCATATAACTTATGCTCTCTCAGCCTAGACAACACCACTCTCAAGTGCTCTGCATGATCTTCTGCATTCTCGGAATAGATCAAGATATCATCAATAAACATGACCACAAACTTATCAAGCTCAGGCATTAATACTGAGTTCATTAAATACATGAAATAGGAAGGAGCATTGGTCAATCCAAAGGACATGACTAAATACTCATAAAGGCCATACCTAGTGGAAAAAGCCGTCTTAGGTATGTCCTCAGGCCTAATTTTGATTTGGTGATAACCTGATCACAAATCAATCTTAGAGAACACTTTTGCTTTTGCCAATTGATGAAATAAGATATCAATGCGAGGCAAAGGATATTTATTCTTGATTGTAACATCATTGAGTGGTCGATAGTCCACACACATCTGCAAAGACTTGTCCTTCTTTTTCACAAATATGGCTGGACAACCCCATGGTGACGAACTAGGACAAATGAGACCCTTTTCTAAGAGCTCTTGCAATTGGGTCTTCAATTCTGCTAACTCATTTGGTGGCATTCTATAAGGTCTTCGGGAGATGGGCACTGTACCAGGTATTAACTCAATCTTGAACTCTATATCCCTGTCGGGTGGTAATCTGGGCAATTCATCTGGAAAGACATCCAGAAACTCACATACAATAGGAATATCAACAAGGGCCATAGGCTGGATAGCATTGGCCACATTTTGGAGATCAAACTCCCTAGAAAGGGGTACTAGAAAAGCATCGTTATTCCTAGGGTCTCTCAACATAATGGTTCTAGTCAATGTATCGATAAGGACACCATGGTTCTTCATCCAATTCATACCCAAGATCACATCTATACCCAATCCTGGTAATATCACTAAATTTGCAGTATACTCTCGTTCACTTATTTGGATAAGTACATCTTTAACTATCTGATTGGTAGAAATGTTATTCCCGACTGCACTTATACAATAGCCACCTTGTCTACTACAAATATTTTTTGATCATACTTGGATGCAAATGTTGGACTCATGAATGAATGTGAAACCCTAGAATCAAATAGAACAACTACATGGTTATGGTTCATAAGAAACATACCAGCTGTGACAACCTCACCAGAGGGAATGTCTTCCATGGTGGTGTAATGCGCATACCCTAGACGTGCATTTGCAGTTGCTGGCTTCTGATTATTCTTCTTGGGGTAAGGGCACTCCCTCGCCCAATGACCAGTCTTGTTGCAATTGAAACATGGTTGATTGTTAGGCGGTGCCTTCGAGTTGCCTTGTCCTGCACCACCCTTAGGTGGTAGAGCAATAGAGTATGCCCGACGATACCCTTTAGTTGCTTGGCTTGGCTGGGCCTTCTTCTGAGGTGGTCGGTATTTTGGAGCAGGTGGGCAGTATTGGGTTCTTGCCATCACTAGAGCTCTCTGCTAAGATGCACTAGCTTCAAAGGCCCTCTTGAGGCTCTTGGACGCAGCATAAATATTATTATGATTCTCTTGTGTGAGCGCATCACTCACAAATTCATTGTAGGTCTCACTCTTGTTAATTGCTAGAGTCTTCATCAACTTTGGACCTAGTCCTCTCTTGAAGCTTGCAATCTTCTTAGCATCGGTATTCACAAACTTAGGCGCATACCTTGAGAGGTTGTTGAAGGCATGCAAGTACTCAGTGAGACTTTTGGTGCCCTGAGTAAGCCTCATAAACTCTGTATGTTTTATGCTCATAAGACCTAGGGGAATATGATGCCCCCTAAAAGCAGTCTTAAACTCATTCCATGTAACCTGAGCATTAGTAGGGAGGGTAGACAGGTAATGAATCCAAAATGCCTACTAGACCATGCAACTGATGTGAGGCATATTCAGCCTTCATATGGTCTGTAACTCTCAAGAGATGAAGCTTCTGCTCAATGGTATTGAGCCATTCATTGGCTTACAATGGTTCCTCCACCTCCTCTTCAGGCTCATCCTTGGCGTCCACCTCCATGTCATTGTCCTCAGCAATCAACACATTGGGATCTTCTTTCACCACTGGAGCTGGAGGAAGAATTGGGTTCACCATGTTATTGAGACGATGAACATCTGGCTGAATCTCCTCAATCTGGCGTATGAGTTCCTGCTCTCTACGACCAAACTCCATTGCTTGCCTAGCAGCCTGGAACACAGTCTAGATCCTAGCTACCTCCCTAGTCTTAGCAAGGTGAATGACCTCATCCCTCTCAGCACTAATGTCCTGTAACTTAGCCCTAGTTGTATCTCTTTTGGCAACAGCTTGGACAAACTGCCCCCGACAAGCTTCCAAGGCTGTCATATAATTACCTATCTCATTCTGAGCTGCTCTAACTACCCTTCGGTGCCTACGCACACGCCCTCACATCCTGCACTATGTAGCCTGTGCTCTATGGAGCTCTTGCATACAACCGATGTAACTATCCCGATGAGAGTAAAACATCCTCATAACTACATACATGGCAGTCATGGCAGCATTACCACTTACTGCTCTTTCATCCCGGTCTCTTACCAAAGCATTGCCGCCTGGCTGGGTCCAAGTGGTCTGTGATGCATCCACTCGAGGGAAAGATCCAACAGGCCCATTGACAAGCTCATCACTGAATTCCTGACAGATTTCGCTGTGAACTTCAAAAGCGGCCACTTTGGCACCCTCCCAAGGGGTCTGTCCATCCGACTCGATACTCCATCCTTGCCACTGAGGGTTGTCCACATTGGTGGCGACAGTGACTCGCACGTCGCACCACCGTTGTCCCTCAGTTACCACTTCACTCCAAAAATAGCGAGGCGGTTCAACATACCCGACAAAGTGCAGTACCCTCCACAGTAAGGTGGGAGTACCAAACAGTGCCAAAAAGGTGTCGCTTGCAATAGGGGCTCCTAGGGCTGCCATCTGTAGCAAAATGTTACAATTTAGTGAGACAACGCGATTATAGAAAAGAGTTACTTAACAATAAGATCTTGCAAGGGGGAGGAACAATGCAATGACATGAATGAATGATGTATCATCATGTATGCTCATTCCGTATGTCCTCACAAACTTTAGAGAAATAAATCCTAACGACATACACGGTGGCATACATACGTTCTCTCAATATAATCATAACTAAACGAGCTATACGTTCCGTTGTTAGTGTACCTGCAGAAGATTCATTTCAGCCCAACCCAACAGTTATATGTATAGAAAGGTAAATCTAGGCTCTAAGTTGAATATCAAGGATAGCATGATATATATGAAAGCAATAAACTAAATACTTCCATATATATATATATCCCATATATATATTTATGTATCAAAGCTACCTGATGATCAATTGCACTACCCACAATTAAATACACATCATACACACATGTAAGCATGCATATACAACCGTATCATAACTAGCTCTCCCCGACTGCACGCTCACTTCTTGTGGTCTTGCCACTCATCAACTTACCTTCTTACCTGGCGTAGAGGCATTTGATCCATACATTACCACTCAAGTGAGTGGCACCCATACCATAGCACGCCGTATGGACAACGAAAGTAAAACCCCTCGTGTTAGTACTTAAATAGCCACCTAATAGTCCTTAACTGGGCATAAAGGAGATGACCACTAACACACTATAGTTTTACGTTCAATCTTCAACACTCTAAACTTATTACTATAGTTGTAGAAATTAAGTTTATAAAACAAAAACCTTTGTTTTAAATACACATGTGACAAGTTTAGTGTTGAATCCTGCTCTGATGCTAGCTGTAACAAAACAGTCCAATTTATAAGAGCACAAGTACAATAGCAACCACCAAGGTGGTCAAACCATCACACTTGAGCCCATATAAATCTGGTAGTCCGTCGAGTATCATGAAGGATCTCGAATCAACCAACATACAAGCCAAGATCGTACATGATTCAACATACAAGCCACATGTTACAACAAGTTCATAAATAGTTTGTCATACATCGGAGTTCCAACATAGTTATTACAACGTCAGTTTAACAGTAGCGGAAGCAACATAGTTCTGAGCAACATCAATAGTAGTTTAGATACATAGCCAGTTTTCATAGTCATCTCCAACAAAAGCACAAGGGTGAGATGATATATAGAATGACCATGCCCATGGTCCTATTCCTCATCCACTGCAGGAGCAAAGCTAGTGCTTATAGTAGCCGTGGTACATCACGTTATCTGCAACAATAGGGAAATAAACCCTAAGTACGAGAAGGTACTCATCTAGACTTACCCGTCATAAACCAAAAATAAGAGAGACCAAGGATCATGCAAGGCTTATAAGTTGAGCTGGTTGACATCCTTTGCCTACAAGCCAATATTCATCTAGTATCTTTTAACTTTTGAATAACAAGTTTATTATTCCTGTTCCATTCTAGATTAGCATCTATCCTATGCCAAACATGTTGTGTACCATTAAATTATCACAATAGTAACCATATCAAGTTGAGCATTTTCATAAGCCACATAACCAACACTTTCATCAATTACTACAATGAAGGGGGCTCATGTCAAGTTCTCACTATCCGGGAGAGACGGCGATTCAAATCGATTCCTACCCAGCTAGGGAATTATTCCTAACACACACCCATACTTCCCCTGTCAGCGTCACATTGGGTCACCTTTGGTACAACTTAGGTCCAAATCACGGGTAAGACCAGCGCCGCACCCTGAAAGATACTACCAATCTGCCAGGAGGCTCGAGACTTGAACCCCCCTTGGACTCATGCCATTAGCTCTCCACACATCCTTACTACCTTTAGGGTGCGCACTTTAACTGCTTGTGTCCCCGACCTGAGTTGAGCTACTCGACTTCATAGTTGAAATGACTTATCCGACCAACTATGTGAGAGGCATGTGTTCAACATGACAAGAGGGCCTCCAATGGCCGGTCCTTAAACGACACGAATAGAATCACTATAAGTTACCACACCTAACATATAAGATTCCATCTGGTCTCCACTTGTTCAACATCACTGGTTATGATCCATGATAGCACAATATAGCCAACCATGATCAAGTCACCACCTATAGCTCGCAGGTGATAGGAAATCACCTGACTTCTACCGGTCTAAGCATGGCTAAGCATAAAGGTCGATCCTGGACCTACATAGGATTCATGATAGATATTTCTAGACAAGGAAAGTATATGCAGCAAGTGGTTCTAATCAACTCTTATGACCTAATGCATCAAACATACAGGACTCAAGTAATATTTTGTAAAACAGGGGAGACTTAGAATGCTCCAGGGCTTCCCTTTCACAAATGTGTCCGGCTGGTGGTTAGGGCACTCTTGGAGATGATCAACTTCAGGCTCGCCTTCGCCTGCAGCTTCTTGGTGCTGAGCTTCCTGGTTCTCCTCTTGTGGTTCAGCTTTGAGTTCCACCAACGTGATTTCTTCCGCTGCACCTATTGCATACATATGCATAAAGTAAGTATCATGGATGCATAAGAAGGATTGCAAATGATATGACATGAGAACATGAATGATTCTATGCTGATGATTATATCAAGTTACTTAGATGATAACCAAGTTGAATTCTTATTTATTGAGTAGGTGCATATCTCTTCTCTAGAATTTTCAAGAATCCACACTAAGTCCATTTCTGGACCACAACACAGTAGCTACAAGTTTAGATCATAACTGATGTTTTACTCAACCAATTGCTGTGATCTAGGACTTTATGGAAAGGTCATAAAATTTCCTACAACTTTCATTTAGTCATCACAAGATGATTTAATAGCTATCTAGGTTAAACAATTCAATCATCCCGATCTATCCAGTAGACAACCAAATTCTAACAGCAGACTTCTAATAGCTATAACTCCCAAACCACTTAGTCTATTACCATGAAAATTTGACACAAGTAAGATAAGTAAGTTATCTACAACTTTATTAATAATAAGTTTCACAAGAAATGTAATTATCATCATGAATTTATCAATACAACAGAAACTACTCCTACAGCCATCTAGCAGAATTATAAAGCAATAATTAAGTAGCTACTTATAACCAATCAACTTCAAGCACAACTACCATTATTAGCAGATCATATGCATCACAAGGACTACAAAAAAACATTATGTTTATGCCAAACTAATGTATTAAATACCCTTATTAATTTCTTTATATAATAAGGTGATTTATGAGATAAATATTTCTATTGCTCCATAAATTCAGATAAAATTACAATAGCATACATATGACCCCAAAAGTCTACTGTGCAAATTTTATTCTAATTGGATAAGTATAGCCCTCTATACAAAAATGACAAGTTTCTTAGGTTTATTTTAGCAAAAATAGTTTAGCCTATTGAAAAGTGTCAAGCAACAAATTTCATATTTTTCATAGCTTCCCTAAAACCCATTAACACTGTACAAAAATTTACATGGCAATATGTTACTTATTTTTATCCTTATGAATTTCCTTAGAAAACACCATTTATTAAAAGATAAATAGATAGACCTTACTCCAATCAAGTTTACTGCAAGTTTAGTATTTTTCCAAACTAGAGCATGTAAACACAAGACTAGCAAAATTATAATCACAATTTTATCAGTTCCCTAGCTCTAGTTATGTATTTTACAAGATTGCAAACAATTTAAAAGCACTTATATCTCCATTTAATTCTTCTAGAAAAAAACTAGAAATAGTGCATTTCATATTTTTATCAAATACTACACTTCATGAAGAATCCAACAAAATTTGGTTCATCAAAATTGGACACTCCTAGCTTGAGATATGAATTTTTGAAACATACATTCAAATCTAGAAAATAAATCAGAAAATCACAACATACACAGACTGATAGATGGGGCCCGCTGGTCAGTAGGACCCACACGTCAGGGACTCCAGAGCAGAGGAGGTGCTTTAGCTAGCCCTATCTCACCGGCGGTGAGATCATCGGCGATGACTGTGACACCAACGTGTTCCTCTCATCAAGCCGCGTCGGTTGGTGGTGAATACATGACCTAGGGTTCACCAGAGATGGCTCACCGGCGGCGATGGCGGACGGCGGAGGTAGCGTGGTGGTACACCAACATTCTCTAGCCATCGTGTGCTCTGATGATGTGTGTTATGGCTACATAGAATCCTAACAAAGCTATCTATGGTGGTTAGGGCTACGGTGAGACGACAATGAGCTTCTATCATGTGCATGCCACGACTATTGCGCATGGAGCACGGTGGTGCTCCCACCGTTCTGGCTAGACGACGATGAAAGGCAGGTCTCTATCATGCCATACGCATGGTCTAGGGTCACTCAACCTAAGACGTGTGAGAGAGGAGGGAGATGATGGACCAACTCAGCAACGGCGAGCTCGAGTGCCACGGCGGCCATGGCGGCCGCGTGTAGAGCGGCGATGCATTCCAGCACAACTAGGTGGTAGCGTCTAAATGGATGATGGGTTAAGATGCTAGGACCTACGATGAAGACTAGACAAGGGAGAGAGACACAGAGCGGAGGTGCTTCTGTGTAAGCTGGCCGCGGCGAGCCAAAAGCACGGCGACGCTCTGGTGAAGGCGTGGTGGCAGCAAGGCAAAATGGGGCCTTACCAAGGTATGACGTGACGTAGTAGTGGTTCGGGGAGGTTGAGGTGGAGGTGGCACATATGTGGATGAGGTGGATTAGGTGGTGGTGCTACGTGCATGGCGAGCGAGCACGGCGGAGGCACACGGCGATGGTGACGGCGGCGTTGCTGCGTGCGCGGGTGGAAGTTAAGGCGAGCGAGAGCGAGAGAGTGGGAAATGAATGGAGTAGCGAGGTTGCCTCAGTCTTCACTCTATTGTGGCCTAACTAGCCGGGCCAACGTTGGCGTATGGCCACCACACGGTGTGCCTGGCCTACCCCCAATCATCCACTGATGATGCAGCGTCCGCGATAATCAGGCCCGAATTCAGTGACTGACAGTGCAAGTTTAGCCACCTCTATCTCCTAATCCATGGTGAGTTAGCAAAAACTCCATTACTAAAAGTTATAGAGCTTCATGAAAACTCCAACTTTGCTTTAGGTAGTAACATCTAATTCGCCATAGTTTTCAAATTGCAAAGCTTCAAAGTAGGGTACATTGAAACTAAAAATCATTTCATGTTGTTGATTCTTGTGATCCCTATTTGACCATGTTAGGCACTGAATTAGCTCTTGACCCAAAAATAAAAGTTGTTACTCTAGCCAAGTACTACAACTTTGCTTAAGGGTGCACAACCATGCAAAGTCTCTAGGGTATAGTTCAACTTAGGTCAAACATGCAACATGAAAATGGTAGATTACACTATAACCATGACTTAGAGGCCAATTGGGTCCAAGTAATGAATACCAAAGTTGTTCCTTGTGACATTATAAACATGTTTAAGGTACTCCTAAGGTCCCACAAACATTTTATACATTGGTCACATGTAAATCCTAGCATATGTAAAGCATTTGGTAACAAACACATGTGATATAAGCAATCATAGAGATAAAATTTGAGATGCTCGTGCTCATGAATGATCAATGATGCTTGTGCTCATGCAATGCCAATGCCAAATGCATGCTTAACACCTAGGGCATTATAGGAAGGACCATACACGATGACCGAGGTGATCCGATCAGGGCGCCTACCAGCTGAAGGACGACAACGACAACGTTCTCAACAACACATGGAACATCAAACAGTTACATCCTTTCTTTCCCTAAAGCTCAGTGTTACCACTTATTTCCATTCAACGTTTGCTCCTATAGCGCCTCAACCTAAGCACTCTCAGCGTGGGTCGCTCGGGGGCTCCACGGGGAGCGATACCACCCACCTTTTTTACTATCATGTAGTAATACTTTTCACCCAAATGAAAGGGCATCGCCCAAACTAAAGGGCATTCCGTTCCTTTGATTACCCTACGTATCTTGCTCTTTAACCTCTTGACCGATCACACCCCACCATGACCTACGGTTATGAGTAGCTGAGCTTCGTGGGCCACACCCGGGTTCTTAAGGTTGCAGCCTACGGGTCAACGGGCAAGTGCAAAAAAGAAAGGACAAAAAACAAAGCTACGCAAGGGAAAAAACAAAGGTGGACGGGACAAGCTTCCCCGCACGAGTGATTTCATCATAGAATGAACTTCAAATATTCACGAATGTAAAACTATTCACATGGGGGCTCCCCCACGAACTCATGTTTTACATAAACTGACTATGCGATTGACGACGATGAAGGTAGCTCGGCTATGGTCAGAACGACGCTCGCCTCTAACTCAGCCTCCGCTGCCTCCGTAGGCTAGATGACGTCATCCCGGTGCACATCTGCAGCCATGGTCGAACGATGAGCCTCCATCACCCACTACGTAGTGACTTGCTCTATCTCGCCTAACCCTTTGGGTTTGTGCTCCGTCTCGCCCGACCCCTTGGGTTCGTGCTCCGTCTCGCCCGACACCTTAGGTTCGAGACCCTAGCTAATGGGACACAGCCTGCCCGACGAAACATCGCCTATCTAACGAAACATGGACTGGGCGGGGCCCACCACTACTACAACCTAGGCATGGGAAATGAGGCACAACCACACGCAAATGACCCTCCACCTTCCCAGGTAGGGTTTGGAAGGGCCCACCAATAGAATCTTCATTGAGGAGAGGCCAACTAGTCACCCGAGTCGATCAGATGGCTCGGGCGGCTGCTGAGAGATAGGTAAGGAGCAGTGGGATGCCCCATGTGGGTTATGCTGACTCCGTCACGAATGATGGACCCAGATTCCACTCGGACATATTCGATAGGAGCTTCCTGAACCCGTCACCCGAGCCATTGATGTCACAGAACCGATCAATTTATAAGAGCACAAGTACAAAAACAATCGCCGAAACGATCAAATTCTCGTACTTGAGCCCATATAAACTCGGTAGTCAACTGAAATCTTGAAGGATTTCAAACCAACTTGCATACAATCAAGATCATAGTAATTCAACATAACATATCATACGTTACAACATTCACAAACGGTTTGCAAATAGATTACATCACCTCAGAGTCATTGTTATTACAAAACAAGTGTTGTAAAGTATGCGGAAGCAAATAGTTTGACTTACACACCCAAGTTCAAATACAAATACTGGTTTGCTGATCACAACCCACAAAAGCATACAGATAAGAGAAACAAAGATCATGCCCATGATCTAGTCTTCGACACCCGCCGGGTGGAGACAATACTTATAGAATCCCTGATATAGAAGGTCATCTGCAACAAGAGGGAATAAACCCTGAGTACGAGAATGTACTCAGCTAGACTTACCCATCGGAAACCAAAACAAATGACACCAAGGATCATGCATAGCTTAATTTAGTGGGTCTGGCTGACACATTCTTTTTGCGGAAAAGCATAAGTAATCATGATCAACTCTTAACCTGAACCTAGCAGTGACTTTTAGCCATTAACATGTCATCTATATTAGCACCTGTACTAAGCAATCATTTGATTAAGATGCAAACATTAATAACCATATCAGGTATAAATCGTGGCAACATTATCATCATCATCCAATTAACCATATCGTTAAATTAATTGAATCTACGTTGCCGCTGCTTAGTCAAGTTCTCACTATCCGGGAGAGACGGTGATTCGAATCGATTCCTATCCAGCTGGAGGGGTATTCCTAAACACAAACCCTGCTTCCCCCATCAGGGTCGCAAACGAGTCACCTTTGGTACGATTCAGGAGTCGCGAGTCCGAACAGATCAACATTCTCAGAGAACCACTCTGCCAAGGTTGTTCAGGACTCTAACCCGCCTTGGACTTATGCCAATGGCTCTCCGCACATCCTTACTACCTCCAGAATGCACGCCACTACTCGCGTCCCTGGCCTGATTCGAGCTACTAGGCTTCACAGGTCGGAACGACTTATCCGGCCAGCTAAGTTAGGCTGCGTTAACATGATATAAGAACGTACAGCGTATCGGTCCTTAAACGACACAGACGGAGTCACTATGTCCAAACCTACACAAGACTCCGCCCGGTCTTAATTCATTATTAACATGGTTCTTTTCCACGATAGCAAATATAGCCAACCGTGATCCACCTCATCCTAAAGCTCGCAGGTGACAGGAAATCACATGACTTCTACCGCACTAAGCATGGCTAAGCATTTAACCCGTTCCTGAACTTAAATAGGATTCTAGTGCGATATCTGGACAAGGATGGATATATACCAATTCCTATACTTAATGCATCATCAACAAATAAAAGATACTCAAGGTATTTGTAAAAACATGGGAGGCTTAATATACTCTGGGGCTTGCCTTTCAGGAAAGAGGAAGGACGGTGGTTAGGGCACTCGGGCAACTCCTCCTCGGCGGCTGTTTCGTCGATTTCCTGCACCTCGGGCTCCTCCTCCTGGTTGGCTCCCTCGAACTCCAGCAGCGTCACTCCCTCTGGCACACCTATTGCATGAATGCGCAAGATAAATATCATGGATGCACATGAACGAAGTTAGGGATGCTCAGGGAATGCACATGCTCACTGCAGTCCGCATATTCCAACTTAAGCCCTATTCAAATCACTTTAACTTATCCAAGTTTATACAACCTAATGTATAATTGCTCATCTTCAGTTAAGGACCTAGCACCTGCACCTAAGCATGTCTCAAGTTAGGCTAGCACCTAATAATCAACAAGAATATTGCGACAAAGCATACACACATGCACTTGTATTTCAGCACAAAAGGAACTATATAGCGGTACAGTAAACTGGCCATAACTGGAGATTTAGAAATCCAAATTACATGCAACAAGACAATTTGGAAAGCTTATGAAATTGTCTACAATTGATTTTCAGACCTCAAGGCATGATTCTAACCTTTATCAGGTCAAATTCTTTAATCAATAGAAATCTATCTTCACAGGACAGAGAACCGGCAAAGCTGTGATTCAACTTTAAACGACTGTAACTCCTAAACTACTAGGCCAAAGGCTACCAAATTTTAACAGGAGCTAGATACATAAGTTCTCTACAACTTTTATATTCACCAACTTCCTAGAACACCAAATTATCATGGGGAACTTTGCAAAGTCCCCAGAACTGTCCCGAAAGACATGATGCAGAAAAATAATTATAAACTTATGTTGCAAACACATAAATGGACGAAACCAACTTCACTCACTCATCACACATATCATAAGAACACCAGAAAGTAAGGTGTTCATCACCAAATCATTTCTTTTAATACCTTTCTTAATTTATTTAATCATTTAAGAGGAATAATAAATATATGTGCCAACTTCACCATTTAATCTACAAAAATTACAGTAGGTACTACATGCTCTAAGTAGGCTACTTTAAAAATTTCACACTATTTGAGCAAGTATAACAACCTACACAAAAATGATAAGACATAATGGCTTAAAATGACATAATTAGGAAACCTTAGTGAAAAGTGTCAAGCAACATATTTTATATTTTTCCTAGCATCCTTAAGGTGCTAGAATACTCCCTACAAAATTTCATGGTCATTGGATTCCTAGATAATTTACAAAAATTCACACAAGGATCATTCAATGATAAAAAGGAAAATCTATAACTTAAAAATCATATATGCAATGACTCTCAAATTTTTACCAGAGCTTCTACTAAGCAAGAATAGCTTACCCACAAAAGTTCATAATTTTTGGAGCACAGAAACTCAAGATATAATTTAAATAAGTTTGCATGCATTTAAAAACACATTTCAAGTTCCTATTTAATTCATCCAAAATTTCCACTTCAAGTGTTCATGTCATATTTTTCCTAAATACTAGACTTCCCTATGATCCTAACAAAATTGGAATCACCTCATTTGGATCTACCAATTTGGAGATACAAATTTCACAAAACAGCATTCAAAACTAGAATTATTTGAACCTGGCTTCTACTAAGCAGTCACTGACATGTGGGACCCGTGGGTCAGACGACCCCACCAGTCAGCTGAAAGGAAACAGGGGAGGCGGCATGAGATGGCGCGGCAGCGGCGAAGCTCAGCCGACGGCGGCTTCTCCGGTGACACCGAGGGTACCTCCGTGACCGCCATGACCTCCCGTGTTGATTGGTGCCCTAATCGCTCACCCTACTGGCCTCTAAGTACTCTAGCCAAGGAGCACGGTGGCTCGGCCATGGCGATGGTGGAGCGTGGCCACGTTCCGGCCTGACTGGACCGGCGAAGCTGGCTACATCATCACACAAGCAACGGCGAGTGACGGTGAAGCTAGGATGAAGGCTAAGGAAGGATGAGAGAGGTTGTGCTGTGCTAGCCATGGTGAGCGCCCCTCCAATGACGTATGGCCATGGTGACAGGCGTCGGAAAAATGGCCAAAGGCCCTCACCTACGGCTCGTCTGGCTCAGCTAGAAGGTCGATGAGGTAGAGGAGGACATGGCGGAGCTGTGGGCTAGCTAGAGGCATTGATTTTGCGGCAGGCGAGTGAGCTAGGCGACAGCGGAGCTCACTCATCAGTAATGGCAGGGGTGGTGCTATGCTTTGGCTGTGGTGGGAAATGAAGGAAGAGCAAGAATGGAAATGTGAGCAGGGAGGGCAGAAGGGCGTAGGCTCTTGCAGTGGACAGCGGCACCAGGCCAGCCACGGCACAGTGGCATGCGTGGTCAGGCGGCCGGTGACGCGTGGCGTACACGTGGCCTGTCGAGTTCTGAAACCTATCGAACACTAGTAGCAGCCGATTCAGTTAGCCGATCGAGCCTGACAGCGTTACTTGATGAGCTTCCAAATCCCAAATGGTGGCTAGTTAGCAAAATTGGCTTGAAGCAAAAATGTAGAGCTATGATAGGGCTACAACAATGTTTCAGAAATCATTAGCTAATTCTCAAAGAATCACGAGTTACATCAAGCCAAAGTCAGCTCCTTCAAACAGAAACTACAACCCATACTTAGAAAATTTTCTAAGTGTTGAATCAGCCCTCAACACTGACTTGTGGGACCTTTTTGAGCATGTTGTGCACATTTTCATGACTTGGCTTCTAAACAAAGTTTGTTCCTTATAAAATTTGCTATAACTTTGCTTTAGGTTGCTCAGACATGCAAACACTCTAAGCTATACTTTTTAAACAGACAAACTTAGGAGCTCTAGGGGTCCATAATGGTCAAACCATGACTTGGAAACCTAATTAGGCAAAATGATCAACATGAACATTGTTCCTAATGACATTCTAAGTATAACTAAGTTGCTTAAGAGGATTATTAGCCACACCACACATTGTTCACACCAAAATCAAGCATCACATGCATTAAAACAAGGAAAAACAAGTGAAATGTTACCTTTGTTTCAAAATCATGTTTCACATGTTTCATGATTTTGTTGCATAGTACAACTAACCATGTTTCACTAAAGTGAGTTGCACATGTTGCACTTGAGTGTTGCACACTATTCATTTCATAAAACAACACACATGAAATATAACAATATGTTGCAATGTTTCGAAAACATGTTTCATGCAATATAAGCTCATGAATGGATGAATGATGCTCATGTTCATGCAATGCAAGTGCAAATGTGGAAGCCAAACACCTAGGGTGTTACAATCGAGGTAACTTTACCAACCCCTGTTCTACTTTTCTAGTGCATGAGCATTCATTCATCCATTCTCATGCATGCATTCATACATTCATCCCATACATCCAAGCATTGCATATGCAATTGTTGCATCACAACACTTCGCATCGCGTCACAAAGCGGTAGTCGTCTCATTCGATATGAGCAACGACCGACCAGGGTTCGAAGGCTAGCCCATGAAGGGCTCGAGGCCGCCTCGCATCAAACATAGCAGGGGAGAAAATGCAGATGAGCCCTAGCGGCCTTCGCCTGATCCACTCAGAAGCGGACAGGGTCATCTCAACCTTATCGTTCGATCCTAACCTTGAGCGATGCCCATAGAATCTCCATCGAGGAGAGGCTAGCAGGCCACCTGAGTTGGTCTTTCGGAATGGCTTAGGCATCTACCAGGAGGTAGGTTAAGGAGCAGTGGAGTGCCACATGAGGGCTATGCTGACCCCATTATGAACGACGGATCCATATTCCACTCAAACATGCCTACTAGTAAGCTCACCAAGCGCGTCACTCGAGCCATCAAGGCAAGCGACATTAGCTCAACCTCTTCGGTTGCGAAACCATGAATGGGGTGACACGTGAAACTCGATCGACCCCTACCGAGCCCAATAGGGCTCAAGGGCCCGAGCCACCCAACCTTGACTCAGGAGTCTAGCCAATCACACAGGTTGTGGTCAGAATGAACACGGGCAAACACCCCAACCAGAAGAGACACAAGAGTCCGCTGCCCCAAAAAAGAGTACCAAGGTGCTCAGCCTCCGACTAACTCCCTAGTCGGCTGCAGGCTCGGGGGCTACACCCACTAGGTGTGCTCGCACGCACCCAGTGGAAAACGGATTACCAACAAGTCTCCTCCATAGGGGCTAGGTGCCTATGTCTGCACGGCGCGCCTTCGCGGCCTTCGCCATGTCCCTTCCTCAGGGGCTAGGTGCAAATATCCCTTCGGCGCACCTTCGTGGCCTTGCCAGTCCTCCCCACGGAGGCTAGGCACCCGCATCCACTTTGTGTGCCTCCACATGGAGGCTTGGTGCCTAAATCCTACTCGGTTATCCGATGTTGTACAAGAAACCAAAGGAAAAAACACTAAAGTTCCAAAAACAACACCTTCATGACTTCATAGAAGTCCTAAAGGGGCTCAGGGGCTCCTGTCGAGTTCATAAACCTGGGGTCCCCAATGGACAGGCTGTAACAACCCAAAAATCCACACACCAAAAATCACAACTACAAAATTCTAGTGTTAGCCTTATGTGATGTTGAGTGACACATGTAGAAGCCCAACCCTAGTTTTGGATTGGATGTGACCCAACTAGGTTAAAATCATAAACATAGTTTGGTTTTATGCCACACGTGTAATTAAATTCCTAAATAAATAAATCATGCATGCATCCTTAGACCCACATGTGATTTGGATTCTTTTGCCTTATGTGATGTTTAACTAACTTACTTAATATTTATGATAAACCCCTAACCAAATTGGCAACAAATAAAAGAGAAAGGAAAGGAGAGGGAGCAGCAGCGGCCCAGGCCTGCTCAGCCTTGCGAACCATCCCAGCTAGCTCAGCCGAGCCTCGCCTGCCCTTTCACGCGCGTAGCCCATGAAGCCGGACCAGCATCGCTGCCCGCACGCGCACAGCCACTGACAAGCCGACCCCGCTTGTCAGCTATCACGCACTGCACGCCACCGCATCAGGACAAGCTAACAAACGGGCCCCCTCTGTTAGCCGCCTAGTACAGTAGCATCTTCTTCCCCTCGCCCATGCATTCTCCACCACGCGACCAGGGGCCAACCAGCATGGTAGGCGCGGGCCCAGGGTCACGCAAATCGCATGACCTTGTCCCCCCATGCGCCGCGCCTACACTACCGAACGCAAGCCGTCGGATGCGCCGCACGTATCACCACCGCTCGATCGCCATCCGCCATTGGAGCCCTTGGAGCTCGGCTATAAAGCCAACATCCGTGAGCCCTAACCCTCAGCTCGTTCACCACCGCCTGCTGGTGGCACAACACCACACAGCATCAAGCCGAGAGGGAGGGAGGAGGGAGAAGCAAGGTGGAGAAGGAAGCCTGCTGTGGGGAGGACCTCGCCAGGAGCCAGGAGCACCGCCCCAATCAGCTACAGCGATGTAGCTACTCGGCACAGGCACTACATCGCCTCATCATGGCCTCGCCTCGCCACCGCACTGCCATCCTACCACCACGAACCCTTGCGGTAAGCCATCTTGCTGAGACCACCTCCCTAGCCAAATGGAACGTGCACCACCATGATCAGAACCTTGCTGAAGCTTCGAGCTCCGGACCTAGCCCAACTGGTTAGCTAGGGAGACCAGCCATGGCCACTGCTTGCCGAGACCCCGGACGCACCATGCGTGCTGCCATCAGCCAAAAGGAGGACCCCTAGCCATGACGTTGTACATCAGAACAAGAGCGCACATGCATGGGCACGCTCACCATGGCCGAGAGCACAACCATGGCGAGACCACCGCATCTTTTATGTTGCGGTAAAGGCGATGTTGACACCCCGACTAGCTCCGCCATGATGAGAGACACACCGCGCCCATCTTAGCTAAGGAAGAAGCCCATCGGAGCCCTGCGTTGCCGCACCGCACCTCGTCGGAACGCCACCGCCTATGTTTTGCCCCCACCACCGTGGCCGGAGCCACTAGGAGCACCAGGAGCTCCGTCAACATGTCCACCATGGCCGTAGAAGCACCGGGGAGCTCACACGCTCCTCCAACTTGGGCTCTCGCTACCACTGCAGCCCTATCCATGCACATCGACGAACCCACGCCGCTGTTCACCGTGGCCAGGACCCTATGAAGCCCCAGCCGCCATCTTGACCCCACTGCTGCACTCACCGAGGCATGGGGAAACTATTGCCTACCTTAATCACGCACCAGTACCTGCCCGAGAAGCTCGCCGGTGACTTCACCACCGGCGGGAGCACGCCGGGGAAGAAGCAGGGGATTTTCCCCCTCGCCGACCACGACCTCGTCGACCACGTCCCGAGCAGCTCCACCGAGCAGCTCCGACCACGACCACATCAACCACATCTCGAGCAGCTCCACCGAGCAGCTCCGACCATGACCTCGTCGACCACGTCCCGAGCAGCTCCGCCGAGCAGCTCCGACCATGACCTCACCGACCACGACCACGCCGACCACGTCCCGAGCTGCTCCGCCGAGCAGCTCCGACCACGACCATGTCGTGCACGTGAACCAAACCCTAGGAAGGAGTAAGTGGACTGAGTCCTTCATAGACCGGCTCTACGGTCTATGGACCAACGTAGGTGGGTCCACCATGAACCGCGCCTGTGGATCACGGCCTGTTAGTGGCCCAGTAAGATGACGTGGCCGCACCAGCACGCGCCATGTGGCAGCCCAAATCTAGCCTTGTCCAGGCCCAATCGGCCCAGTTTGGGCCCGACCTGTATTGACCATTGACCGGTCAAACGGTGACCGCTGACCGGGGCCACATGTCAGTGACATCGCCATGCGGGACCCACCTGTCAGCCACAGGTTTAGCTCTGATGATGTCATGCTGATGTCAGCATGCCACGTGGACCAGTCACAGCGTGACACGTGTCAGCCCAGGATTAAATCAGCCTTTTTCCATTTTCAGAGATGATGTAAACTTCGGAAATTCATAACTAATTCATACGACCTCAGAAAAATACAAAACTAGGACCAAAATTCATCTAAAATCGAGCTTTACGCAATGAACCTATGTTTGAGTGCATTTGGCTCTTTTGAATTTTCATTGCTTCTTTGTGCTATTCTATAGACGTCGCTAACGCGACTATAATACGATCGTTGCAGACTCGGAGGAGAACCAGACGGACGAGGATCAGTGAGTACCATGAGGAGAACGAAGACGACTACACTAAAGGTGCCACATCCCACTCAATCTCGTAGCACCTATTACGCATGGCTAATATAGAACTGCTATTGCTTTACTTACTGTTATAATCATACAATGATAGGACTTGCATGGTAGTATGCTTACTTGATGGCCTTTACCTTGACGCAACCTTACCCCTGCATACCCTGCTATTAGGCTAGACACACACTTACTGCTATATATCATTGCTTACACTTCTACTACGCTTATACTACATTAATGCATGGTGGAAACTAGTGTTATCTAGACTATGGGGAGAGTGCTGCGTGTGTGACTTGGGTGTGTGGAGGGTGAGGGTTGTGTCGACCAAGTTGGAGTATACGATGAGCCTGGGGCAAGTCTTGCCATGTGGTGCTACCTGGGCACCCCTGGAAATGGATACCTGTGGTGGGTAAATGGTATATGAGATGGTCCTGGGTGTGAACCTGTGGTGGGAGGAGCCCGAGATGGAGGTGCTGTGGTGGCATGGTAAATGGAAACCCTAATGAAGACATTCTGGCTTGGTCATCCCTAAGGACTTACTAGTACTTCAGATTCACCGAGAAGCCTTACGTACCACTCGCCCTATATGGTGCGGGACTGGCCGGACTACTAGGTAGGATATTGCCACTACTGCTAGGTTGATAGCGGACTAGTGTAAGGAGGTACGGGGCATGGAGGATTTCCCCCACACCCTTCTGAGACTTCATGGAGACCTTGTGGACCCGGCTCATGACTCACAGTTTTCAGCCACCCCTAGACTAGACTTGGGGTGTACCAGGGCTAAATGGTAGAGTGGCATTATCCTAGGCTAGCAAGCGGCCGGAATCAGCCCAGTTGACTGACGGTCAGCGAAGAAGGCAGATCTTGTGGTTATGTAAAACCTCTGCAGAGTGTATGGTTGATCGATCGATACATATGCCGACTTGTCGGCTATGGACCTTTCCTGGGTTTCGCTTAAACTAGATAGTGAGATGAGTCCTTCTCTTCTTCCCCGTGAGAGAGTGTCGGTCGTAGCCAGGGGCTACGGACCTTGAGATAGTGCCAAGAGGGAGTTGGCCTATCGACTGAGCAATGGTATGGTGATGGTGTGGAGATGGTGGTACATTCGATCCCTAGGATCGAAACCTAGCTCTAGATGGGAATGGGGTGGAATGTGTGGGAATGGTGTTAAAACTTGACCAACTATTATTATATACTTGACATGCTAAAACATAGGACACCCTAGCCTTATAGGTTCCTTTTGATTATATCCAACTTGCATCCAATTTCCACAAAGCAATGCTCATAGGGTGGGAGTGGCCAGTACAAATCGTACTGATAAATTTTGGCACACAGGTTCTGCTAAGGAGTATAGCTCCGAGGAGATTGACAGTTGAGGGGTTCATTCCTACGCTCAAGTTTGGCGATCTTATCTTCAAGCTGTTCTGAATGAATGCTACTTTTGATTCCGCCAATGCGGCGATGTAATAATTTATGTACTTCTGCACTATTTGTACTCTGATATTATCGTTGTATGGATGTGATATTCGACTGGAATTTGGGTAATATGATCTACAACTGGTCTTATTACACTTCGACTCTGTGGATTTCCCTTCGCGGAAATCAGGGGCGCTTCATGTTGGTATTAGTGCCATACTTGACCATTAGGATGAAACCCTCAGAAATGGACGATAGAATAGGACGTGAACAACCCTTCTTTCGGTTATATACCGACCCTGCATTTACTTTTATGCAAGGCTTATCTATTATTGACCTGCTAACACCTATTCCTTAAAACATGCAGATGGCAACGAATGTCGACTGGCTGCCTCTAGGACCGCTGCCTCTGGACCACGCCAAGCTTACCTTCGACCTACGTGAGCTCGAGGGTTTTGCACAGACCCTCTGCCGAGTTCTCGTCACGTTAGGAGTCCCCGACTGAGCTTGTCAAGGTCACCTGCACCAGGGAAGCCAGCTCAGGAAGGAGGAATCGAAGGACCGATTGTCACCTTAGTCGAGTTCCCAGCTAGCACTACCTTACCTTCTGTCCCTAGCTTTCACCGAGTTGACTATAGAGGACACAGTCGAGGAGGGGACTGCAAGCTATCTCACACAAGGCACTTCACAGAGTGATGAGGGACCACTACGAGCACCTGAAGATGACAGAGTTCCGTTTACTTCCTCAAGCCCTCGACCTCAGCCTTACCCCTAGTGAGCAGAGTTTGTAGCCGGCAGAGTTATCTTAGCCGAGAAGGAAGATGCCTTTGCATCTCAGCTATCCACCTACTGGAGCAGGATAGGTACATGACCCATCTAGAGCAGAGGAGACGACAAGACCAGGCCCTTCTATGGGAGTACCAGGAGCGAGACTCGCAGGGAGCACAGGAGCGAGCTAGTCTACTTGAGATAGTTGCCAAGCTACAGGATGAGCTCAACCGTCGTGAAGAAGTCCACAGAGCCAAGGTCGCTGACTTATAGGACAAAGCAGCTGACCTAGGCAACAGGAACTGCTACCTCGATAGCAAGGTCTTGGAGTTACCGAGAGAGTTGGACGATAAGAAGGCCGAGTTCAACCGTAGGGGAGACAGAGAGAGAGGTCCAAGGGGATTGATATGCTAAAAATCCAATCTCGGAACAAGACCATGACTTAGGATTTAGAGGAGTTTAGGAAGAAGGCCATTCGCAACTAGGGTCACCTAATCGAGGCACTCAGGTAGACTGAGTACCTATAGGACAAGTGTGAGAGGACATGGCAGGCTTGGCAGAAGTCTAATAGGAAGCGCCTCAGGGAGATGAAGGGTATGTGGGATCAGCTACCGTAAGGAGATTTGCAGCAAGACGAAGCCTAGGATAGAGGAGTTCGAGTTAGCCCTGACTCGCCTCAACCTAGATGCCTGCCCAACCCTACCTGGAGCCAAGCCTACTAAGGAACTCGCCGAGGCCTTGAAGTACGTGTCCTAACTTCACAAGTCTAACGAGGAGATCGAGATCGAGAATAGTCGTATCCCAGCGGCGGTGTACGAGTTAGAGTAGATGGCCCTGCGTGGTCATGAGTCATGTCAGAGGCTTCCATAAGTTGTACCCCATGATGTACCCCTTATGAGATGTAATATGAGACACTATGCATAGTACGATTCTCGCAAGTCTTCAAGTGTAGCTACTGGAGATGATGCTATGTAATAAAACCCATGTAATGAATGTTTTGGATCTTATTGCATCTTATGGATCTTAATGCTTCTTTGTAATGAGTGTTGGATAGTATAAATGTTTTTCTTTAAATTGTCAAAATCATGTAATCATATTGAATTATAAGCACTTATGGCACAAACACTAAAATTTCTATGATCTATGTTGCAGATGCCGAATCGCCGATCTAATCGCCTAATGAACATGTGGACGTGCGCCCACCCCCTGAACCAGTCAAACCAAATGGGGGGTGTGGTGGCAACAACCGTGGTCCGTGGCCGTGGCCGTGGACGTGGAGGGATACCCTTCAACCTAGAGAATACCCCGCCGCCCGAGGAGAACATTCCGCCACCACCACCACCGAACCTGGCGGAAGTGATGGCACAACAGACCCAACTTCTTGCTAGCTCTTGTTAATGGAGCAAACCGTCACCAGGGAGGTTAGCAGAATGACTTCCAAAGGAAGCTAGGAAGGATTTCTGAAGCTAAGGCCACCTACCTATGATGGCACCGACCCTGACCCTGCTTGTAGCCGATGACTGGCTTAGGGAGATGGAGAAGAAGCTTGACCTCACCACTTTCACCGATGATGAGTGTGTTGGAGCAGCCGCACACTAGCTCACATGCACAGCACGCGCCTAGTGGGACAGTTTCAGTGATTCCCATGAGGACCCTACCAACACCACGTGGGATGAGTTTGCCGAAGCATTCACTGAGTATCACATTTCCAAGGGTATCATGGAGGCCAAAGCCGAGGAGTTCCGCAACATCAAGATGGGAAAGGATAGGGTGACTGAGTACACTACTCGTTTCACCAATCTTCTGCGCTATGCACCTTCCTATATTGTGAACTCTGAGAAGGAAAAGTTGTACTACTACCACAAGGGACTTAACCCGCACATCAAGCTGAAGTTTGGCGATATTGAGAGTAACACGTTGCGTGCTCTAGTGGATCGCTGCATCCAGATCGAGAAAGATCATGCTGAAAGCTAGAGAGGAGTATAGGGAGAGGAAGCGTAAGCCTAAGGAGTCCTTCTGTGGCCATGATCGCAAGAGGTTCTGCAGAGATGCACCATCCAGGGAATGCTCTCGCCACAACAGGGATGACAACCCTGGATCAAGTAGGGGTAGTGGAGGCTACACCACCAAATACTCCCACCCTGCTTAGGATCGTTACACCCAGGACCGTTATGCTAGGACCGTTTCAACCGTCCCCGCTCTATGAATGAACACCCAGCACAGAACCGCTCTGCACCAAGCACTGGAAACTGGAAGGTGAACCGCACCAACCCCTATAGGCGGTATACCTTTCACCTGCTTCGCTTGTGGCCAACCAGGTCACAAAGCCACTGAATGTCCCATAGAACTCAGCTGCTCAGAAGTCTTAGTTCAAGGGATCTGCTACCCTGAGGACGTCTCAACCATCTGGATGCTGAGGAAGCACAGGCTGCCCCTGACGTGGTATACGGTATGTTTTTAGTTAATGGCAATACTACATCAGTTCTATTTGACTCTGGAGCAACTTGTTCTTACATATCATCCAAGTTTGCACTGAGAGCATGACCTGCCTATAAACCCACATGGAAAGCCTATCATCACCAGTTCACCTTTAGGAGACCTAAAATGCACCCACATCTGTAAGGGAGTGAGTCTTACCATTGAGGGTCTTACCTTTAAAGCCGACCTAACCCTGTTACCTTAAACTAACCTAGATGTCATCTTAGGTATGGATTGGCTAACCATTCACTGAGGTATTATATCATGTTCACCTAGATACGTCCAAGTGACCCACCCATCAGGCCAAGTCATTAGGTGTGAACCCTAGTCTAGAAAGTCCACCTCTATCCTGTGTGCCCTTAAAGCTAGTTTAGAATCATAGAAAGAGGAGAAGATAGTTCATGATGTGCCTATGGTCAGAGACTATCCTGATGTATTCCCCGAAGAATTACCGGGTATGCCACCTAGACCATGATGTAGAGTTCATTATTGATCTTTTACCGGGAACATGATCCATTGCTAAGAGACCCTATCGCATGTCAGTTGATGAACTGGCCGAGCTCAAGAAATAGCTTGATGAGCTCATCTCGAAGGGATATATCAGACCCAGTGCTTCACCCTAGGGGTCCCCTGTTCTGTTTGTTAAGAAGAAGGATGGCTCAATGAGAATGTGCATTGATTACCAGAACTTGAATGCAGTCACCATCAAGAATAAGTACCCCCTACCAAGGATTGATGATCTGCTTGATCAGCTTTGAGGGGCCAAGTATTTCTTCAAGATTGATCTTAGATCTGGCTATCATCAGATGAAGATTTGAGAGAGTGACATCTCGAAGACAACTTTTGTTACTAGGTATGGGCAGTTTGAGTTCACCGTGGTGTCCTTTGGACTCACGAATGCTCCCGCATACTTCATGAACATGATGAATAAGGTTTTCATGAATGAACTAGATAAGTTCGTGGTAGTATTCATTGATGACATCCTTGTTTATTCACCCACCGCCGAAGAACATGAACATCATCTGAGAACCGTGCTTGAGAAACTAGCCCAACATCAGCTCTACGCAAAGTTCAGCAAATGCGAATTTTGGCTATAGGAAGTTTCCTTCTTAGGCCATGTACTATCAGCTAAAGGTGTCGCAGTTGACTTGGCCAAGATTGAAGCTGTGAAAGAGTGGGATCAACCCCATAATGTGACAGAAATCAGAAGTTTTTTGGGATTGGCTGGATATTATCACCGATTCATCGAGAACTTCTCCAAGATAGCCCGTCCAATGACCAAGCTTCTAAAGAAGACTAAGGAGTTTGAATGGACTCCCGAGTGCAAACAAAGCTTCTAGGAATTGAAACAGAAGCTTACCACAACTCCTGTGCTTGCATTGCCTGATATCAGCAAAGATTTCATAGTCTATTGTGATGCATCCCGTCAAGGACTTGGTTGTGTACTGATGCAAGATGGAAGAGTGATAGCATATGCGTCTCGACAGTTGAAAGAACATGAGAACTGTTACCCTACTCATGATCTTGAGTTAGCAGCAGTTGTGCATGCCTTGAAGATCTAGAGACACTACTTGATAGGCAACAAGTGTGATATCTATACGGATCACAAGAGTTTGAAGTACTTTTTCACTCAGGAAGATCTAAATATGAGGCAACGCCGATGGCTAGAGTTGATCAAGGACTATGACCTGGAAATTCACTATCATCTAGGAAAAGCTAATGTAGTCGTAGATGCTCTCAGTCGCAAGAGTTACTGTCACGCTTTGATCACTGAATCCATACCACCTGAGCTCAAGGAAGAGAATGAAGATTTCCAACTTGAGATACTACCGCATGACTTGTTGAACGAGCTCCGCATACAGTATGATCTCATAGATCGCATTCGTCAAGCTCAGAAAATTGTGAAGAGATCGAATATCTCTGTGGTCTGATGAAACTAGGCTACAAGACCAACCACCAAGAAGATGAACAAGGAACCATCTGGTTCAAGAACAGAATCTATGTTCCATCTGACCCAGTACTACGAGAGGAAATTTTGTCAGAAGCTCATGATTCCAAGTACTGTATTCACCCTGGGGGATCAAAGATGTATCAAGACTTGAAGAAACACTTCTAGTGGAAAGGCATGAAGACAGACATTGCAGGACATGTGGCACGATGTGACACCTGTAATAGAGTCAAGGCTGAACATCAAAGGCCTATAGGATTGCTGAAGCCTCTTAACATTCCCTAGTGGAAATAGGAGAGCATATCCATGGATTTCATAGTTGGATTGCCCCGTTCACAGAAAGGCAATGATTCCATCTGGGTGATTGTCGATCGTTTGACCAAGATTGCTCACTTTGTACTAGTTAAGACCAAAACCGATGCCGAAAAATTAGCAGATCTATATGTTGAGCATATTCTCAAACTGCATGGGCTCCCTCTAGTATCGTATCTGATCATGGTCCTCAGTTTGTGTCCCGATTCTGGGAAGCTCTACACAAGTCCATTGGAACCAAACTTGATTTCAGTACCGCTTATCACCCACAGACAGATGGACAGACAGAATGAGTAAATCAGATCTTAGAAGACATGCTTTGTGCTAGTGTACTGAATTATGGCTCTGATTGGGAGAAATGCCCACCCTATGCAGAGTTCTCTTACAACAACAGCTACCAAGCCAGTATCAAGATGTCGCCATTTGAAGCTTTGTATGGCAGACCTTGTAAGACACCTTTGATGTGGTCCCAACCGGGAGAAAGATCGTTCTTTGACTCCGCTAAGATTCAAGATGCCGAAGAAGGAGTTGCTCAAGTGAAGGAGAATTTGAGGATTGCTCAAAGTCGATACAAGAGCTATGCTGACAAAAGAAGAAGAGAACTTGAGTTCAAAGTGGGAGACTTCGTCTATCTCAAGGTATCCCCGCTACGTGGAACTGTCAGATTCCATATGAAAGGAAAGCTAGCCCCTAGATTTGTTGGGCCATACAAGATCCGCAAAAGGATTGGAAAGCTCGCCTACAAACTTGAGCTACCTGAGGAATTGGCGGGTGTACATCCCGTATTCCATGTCTCTTAGCTACACAAGTGTTTGAGAATGCCCGATGAAGTAGTTCCAACTAATACACTTGACATTCAAGACACACTCGAGTATAAAGAACATCCTATCAGAATTCTGGGAAGAGATACCAAGGAGACCCGAAGCAAAACTATTCCTATGTGCAAGATCCAATGGAGCAATCACACTAAGAGAGAAGCAACATGGGAGAAAGAGTCTGACCTCCGGCTACATTATCCTTACCTCTTCGAAGAGTATGTTACGCTTTAATCTCGGGGACGAGATTCTGTTAAGGGGGTAGGACTGTAACAACCCAAAAATCCACACACCAAAAATCACAGCTACAAAATTCTGGTGTTAGCCTTATGTGATGTTGAGTGACACATGTAGAAGCCCAACCCTAGTTTTGGATTGGATGTGACCCAACTAGGTTAAAATCATAAGCATAGTTTGGTTTTATGCCACATGTGTAATTAAATTCCTAAATAAATAAATCATGCATGCATCCTTAGACATGTGATTTGGATTCTTTTGCCTTATGTGACATTTAACTAACTTACTTAATATTTATGATAAACCCCTAACCAAATTGGCAACAAATAAAAGAGAAAGGAAAGGAGAGGGAGCAGCGGTGGCCTAGGCCTGCTTGGCCTTGCGAACCGTCCTAGCTAGCTCAGCCGAGCCTTGCCTGCCCTTTCACACGCGTAGCCCACGAAGCTGGCCCAGCATCGCCGCCCGCACGCGTACAGCCGCTGACAAGCCAACCCCGCTTGTCAGCTATCACGCACTACACGCCACCGCATCAGGACAAGCTGACAAACGGCCCCCCTCTGTTAGCTGCCCAGTACAGTAGCGTCTTCTTCCCCTCGCCCATGCATTCTCCACCACACGACCGGGCGCCGACCAGCGTGGCAGGCGTGGGCCTAGGGCCACGCAAATCGCATGACCTTGTCCCCCCATGCGCCGCGCCTACGCTACCGCACGCAAGCCATTGGATGCGCCGCACGTATCACCACCGCCCGATCGCCGTCCGCCATTGGAGCCCTTGGAGCTTGGCTATAAAGCCAACGTTCGTGAGCCCTAACCCTTAGCCCGTTCGCCACTGCCGCTGGTGGCACAACACCACACAGCATCAAGCCAAGAGAGAGGGAGGAGGGAGAAGCAAGGTGGAGAAGGAAGCCGCTGCGGGGAGGACCTCGCCGGAGCTAGGAGCGCCGCCCCAATCAGCTACAGCGATGTAGCTGCTCGGCACGGCACTGCATCACCTCATCACGGCCTCGCCTCACCACCGCACCGCCATCCTACCGCCACGAACCCTACGGTAAGCCATCTTGCTGAGACCACCTCCCTAGCCAAATGGAACATGCACCGCCATGATCGGAACCTTGCTGAAGCTTCGAGCTCTGGCCTAGCCCAACTGGTTAGCTAGGGAGACCGCCATGGCCACGCTTGCCGAGACCTAGGACACGCTGTGCGCGCTGCCATCAGCCAAAAGGAGGACCCTAGCCATGATGTTGTACATCGGAACAAGAGCGCACATGCACGGCCACGCTCACCATGGCCGAGAGCACAACCATGGTGAGACCACCGCATCTTTTACATTGCGGTAAAGGCGATGTTGACACCTCAACTGGCTCCGCCATGATGAGAGACACACCGCGCCCATCTTAGCCGAGGAAGAAGCCCACCAGAGCCCTGCGTTACCGCACCGCACCTCGTCAGAACGCCACCGCCTCTGTTTTGCCCCCACCACCGTGGCCGGAGCCACTGGGAGCACCAGGAGCTCCGTCAACACGCCCACCATGGCCGTAGAAGCACCGGGGAGCTCACACGCTCCTCCAACTGGGCTCTCTCTACCACTGCAGCCCTATCCATGCACACCGATGAACCCACACCGCCGTTCACCGTGGCCGGGACCCTATGAAGCCCCAGCCGCCACCTTGACCCCACTGCTGCACTCACCGAGGCATGGGGAAACTATTGCCTACCTTAATCGCGCTCCAGTACCACCCGAGAAGCTCGCCGGTGACTTCACCACCGGTGGGAGCACGTCGGGGAAGAAGTAGGGGCTTTTCCCCCTCGCCGACCACGACCTCGTCGACCATGTCCCGAGCAGCTCCACCAAGCAGCTCCGACCATGACCACGTCGACCACGTCCCGAGCAGCTCCACCAAGCAGCTCCGACCACGACCTCGTTGACCACGTCCCGAGCAGCTCCGCCGAGTAGCTCCGACCACGACCTCGCCAAACATGACCACGCCGACCACGTCTCGAGCAGCTCCGCCAAGCAACTCCGACCACGACCACGTTGTGCACGTGAACCGAACCCTAGGAAGGAATAAGTGGACTGAGTCCTTCATAGATCGGCTATGCGGTCTATGGACCAACGTAGGCGGGTCCACCATGAACCGCGCCTCACCTGCACCCGTGGATCACGGCCCATTAGTGGCCCAGTAAGACGACATGGCCGCACCAGCGTGCGCCACGTGGCAGCCCAAATCCAGCCCTGTCCAGGCCCAACCGGCCTAGTTTGGGCCCGGCCTATATTGACCATTGACCGGTCAAACGGTGACCACTGACTGGGGCCACATGTCAGTGACACCGCCATGCAGGACCCACCTGTCAGCCGTGGTTTAGCTCTGATGATGTCATGCTGATGTCAGCATGCCACGTGGACCAGTCACAGCGTGACACGTGTCAGCCCAGGATTAAATCAGCCTTTTTCCATTTTCAGAGATGATGTAAACTTCAGAAATTCATAACTAATTCATACGACCTCAGAAAAATACGAAACTAGGACCAAAATTCATCTAAAATCGAGCTTTACGCAATGAACCTATGTGCGAGTGCATTTGACTCTTTTGAATTTTCATTGCTTCTTTGTGCTATTCTATAGACGTCGCTAACGCGACTATAATACGATCGTTGCAGACTCGGAGGAGAACCAGACGGACGAGGATCGTGAGTACCATGAGGAGAATGAAGACAACTACACTGAAGGTGCCACATCCCACCCAATCTCGTAGCACCTATTACGCATGGCTAATATAGAACTGCTATTGCTTTACTTACTGTTATAATCATACAATGATAGGACTTGCATGGTAGAATGCTTACTTGATGGCCTTTACCTTGACGCAACCTTACCCCTGCATACCCTGCTATTAGGCTAGACACATGCTTACTACTATATATAATTGCTTACACTTCTGCTACGCTTATACTACATTAATGCATGGTGGAAACTAGTGTTATCTGGACTATGGGGAGAGTGCTGCGTGTGTGACTTGGGTGTGTGGAGGGTGAGGGTTGTGTTGACCAAGTTGGAGTATACGATGAGCCTGGGGCAAGTCTTGCCATGTGGTGCTACCTGGGCACCCCTAGAAATGGATAACTATGGTGGGTAAATGGTATATGAGATGGTCCTAGGTGTGAACCTGTGGTGGGAGGAGCCCGGGATGGAGGTGCTGTGGTGGCATGGTAAATGGAAACCCTGATGAAGACATTCTGGCTTGGTCATCCCTAAGGACTTATTAGTACTCAGATTCACCGGGAAGCCTTACGTACCACTCGCCCTATATGGTGCGGGATGGACTACTTGGTAGGATATTGCCACTACTACTAGGTTGATAGCGGATAGTGTAAGGAGGTATGGGGCGCGGAGGATTTCCCCCACACCCTTCTGAGACTTCATGGAGACCTTGTGGACCCGGCTCATGACTCACAGTTTTAGCCACCCCAGACTAGACTTGGGGTGTACCAGGGCTGAATGGTAGAGTGGCATTATCCTAGGCTAGCAAGCGGCCGGAATCAACCCAGTTGACGACGGTCAGCGAAGAAGGCAGATCTTGTGGTTATGCAAAACCTCTGCAGAGTGTATGGTTGATCGATCGGTACATGTGCCGACTTGTCGGCTATGGACCTTTCCTGGGTTTCGCTTAAACTAGATAGTGAGATGAGTCCTTCTCTTCTTCCCCGTGAGAGAGTGTCGGTTGTAGCCAGGGGCTACGAACCTTGAGACAGTGCCGAGAGGGAGTTGGCCTGTCGACTGAGCGATGGTATGGTGATGGTGTGGAGATGGTGGTACATCGATCCCAGGATCGAAACCTGGCTCTGGATGGGAATGGGGTGGAATGTGTGGGAATGGTGTTAAAACTTGACCAACTATTATTATATACTTGACATGCTAAAACGTAGGACACCCCAGCCTTATAGGTTCATTTTGATTATATCCAACTTGCATCCAATTTCCACAAAGCAATGCTCATAGGGTGGGAGTGGCCAGTACAAATCGTACTGATAAATTTTGGCACATAGGCTCTGCTGAGGAGTATAGCTCCGAGGAGTTTGACGGTTGAGGGGTTCGTTCCTATGCTCAAGTTTGACGATCTTATCTTCAAGCTGTTCTGAATGAATGCTACTTTTGATTCCGCCAATGCGGCGATGTAATAATTTATGTACTTCCACACTATTTGTACTCTGATATTATCATTGTATGGATGTGATATTCGACTGGAATTTGGGTAATATGATCTACAACGGTCTTATTACACTTCGACTCTGTGGATTTCCCTTTGCGGAAATCAAGGGCGCTTCACAGGCTTCCCTACAAAACTCAGCCTAGCAGGCAGCGCAACGACAGCACACGCCTAGGTTAGCCCAGATACACAATGATAGGCCAAGACCACGATCCAGTCCTCGACTGGCACCTCTGGCCAGGAGATCTGGTCAAAGCCCCGACCTCTGGGTCACGGGCTTTGCCTCGCCCGACCTCTGGGTCATGGGCTTCGCCTCGCCCGACCTCTGGGTCGCGGGCTCCGCCTCACCCGACCTCTAGGACGGGCTCTGCCTTGCCCGACTACCTTTCTCCGACCGAGGATACACCGGACCTCTGCTCGTCTCTCTTTCCCGACTGACACGGTCGGGGCCGACTAGGAACGATCGACCAGGGACGCCCGCTCGGTGTGGACCTAGGGAGCAGGTGGAGCAGATAAGGTAAGGTGCTCAAGTCAACCATAATACCGAGGACCGTACCCTACCATACCCTGCGTTCCTGCTGGACGGTGCCACCAGGCCATGACAGACGGACACTCTACAAACTTCTAGACGTGTCAAAGCATAAACAGTATTGTGGGCGCTGGCAGCCATCCCATACCCGAAGGCATGACCAACAAGAATAGGCAGCATACGTATACACTCACTCTCTTTCTCTCTAACTTGTAAGGCCATCCCTTTCTACTGTAAAAGGGGATGCGCTCTCTCCTGTAAAGCTCTCTCGCTCGCTTCTTCTCTCTAGAAGACTCTCCCGACGACTCGAGAACGCGATAGCTCAACAAGCTATAGAGACACACAGAGCATACGCTCCAATACTTAGCATATGTTAGAACCCCTGTCACTCTCGGCCACTCGGTTCAGAGTCCGACCGGGCCTCTAACACCCCCCTTCTCATTCCTTACTCGTTTGTAACCCCATAGCAAACTTCGAGCACCTGGGCTCAGAAATAAAGTCACCGACCGACCTCAACTAGACGTAGGGCCCGTTGCCTGAACCAGTATAAATCCTGTGTCATTGAGTGCTAGGCCACATCCGATCACAACGCGCGGTAAAACTATAAATATTTACTTATTGGCCACATTTCGCACCGATAGAGTAGATCCAAAACCATGAGACAAATCCAATTCATCCATCTCTATGTCTCGGCTTCAGTGGCTTCAATTTTGTTTGTGTCTTCACTTTCGGGCTTTTACTTTTTTGCGTCTTAGACTTCTAGCATGTTTGTAGGCCTTCAACCTAAATTCTATTGTCATGCTTGAGATGTTGATCATTCAGATCATCACTTTGCCTAAATCTAAGTTCACCCTGCATCCAGTTGAACTATACCTAGTATACTAAGCGAACGTCGTTAGTCCAAATGATCATGTTGCTAATCAAACATCAAAATCCAAATTTAACGGACCATATGGTCCATTTTCCTAACAATGATGAAGAGGTCCTGATAGGTCATATATTCCGCATCGGTTCCTACAAAGGCCGTTATTTTGTCCATTTTATCTCACTGACCTGTGGGCTCTGTTTGTGTATGAAAGTTAAGTAAATTGTATGCAGATTCCTCTCTCTCTCTCTAAATGAGTTTGATTTTAATGATATGCCACTTTCTGTTCTTTTCTTTTCTATTTTGACCTTTTTCTTTTCTTGTATCCAACTTATTTATTTATTTAATACTCCCTCCGTTCCTTAATATAAACCATATAATTTTTAGCACCAATATTAACGCACGGCTTGGGGAAGGATATGAGACCGAGGAAAAAAAGGAAAATCAGGCCATCTTCTCTCTCCCAATCAGATTGCTTCCTAAATCTAATGGATTGGTTGGGGCATGTGCTATGTACGGTGGGAAGGTTTCTAAACTAATCGGCGTGGGAGCTGATACATACCTATATTTTGGAATTTTCTTTAGAAATCTATATGGCTTATATTAAGGAACGGAGGGAGTATATATGTATATATCCTTTTGAGATTTTTTTACTCTTTCCATTCTAAATTATAATTTGTCTTGACTTTTCTAGATATATATTTTTTTATGCACCTAGATATACACTTTGTATAGATATACTAAAAAAATATGTATCTAGAAAAGGAAAAACGATTTATGATTTGGAATGGAGTAAACAACGAACATTGGTCTTGCTGCTTTTAGTGGTGCGATTCTCTCCCTGACCGAGCATCAATTTGTGGCGTTAATTTTTGTCCTGTGTAATTCTATCAGTCAGATTATTACCAACCAAACTTAAAAAAAAAGATTATTACCAACCCACCGTTTACCCGATTTACTTTCAAGCGCGGTTACGCTTGTCAAAGTGAAAATGTGGTGAAATCCCTGCATTGCGATTGCAAAATGTTTTGGTTTTGCTCACCTCGAGTTTGATGTTCTACTCATAAAATTTTCAACATGGGTTTCCAAACCACTCTTTTCTCGCTGCTATTTTGAAAAAAAAATTGGCAATGAAAATCTGAAATCTCTACACCAAGCACTTGGCAAATCTTTTGGAGAACCTAGAAAATCTTGAACGTTTTTAAAAAAAAAGAAACATAACCTTGTTTGTATGCTTTATAGGGATTCAAGGATTCAAATCTTCAAAATTGAGGCAAGCACATCGCATGATGAATTCCTTTAGATTCCTGGCAAAGTTAAAGTTAGAGATAGAAATTTATAAGTGCGCACGATCATTTTTTTTCTTTATTTAAAGATGATTAAAACACTAAAACATGAATAGTATTTTCAAAAGGAAATGGGACATAGTTCTATTTAATATGGTACAGCGTTCACATGCACGGGTGCATACACACTATCCTGATAAACATCTAATGGACTACTTATTCAAAAAAAACATCTAATGGACTGAACTACAGATATTGTGATTGACAAAATTACCATGATGCCTCGTTGGCCCCGTTCGGCTGGCTGAATCTTAGCTGAAAAATATTGTTCTGGTTGAAATGTTGTGAGAGAAAAACACTGTTCCGGCTAAAAAAGAAGCCGAACAAGCCGGATATGGGGTAAGCCGAACGGGGCCATTATCATGGATAAGTCACCTGCCCCTAAAATAATAATTAATAATAAAAATTATTAGCATATGTTGGTTGCCAGATTTCACTATAAAGAACCTAACAAATTAAAGTAACCTTACCTCACAAGAAAATATATACTTCGATAGCACCTCCCTTGGTTTTGTGTCCATGCCACATGGGCACATGACACAAAACGTTGCTACCATGGAAGCATGCTATCTTCACTAGGGTTTTTTTAGAATTATTCACTAGGAGTTTACTACTAGTAGTACTATATTAGCATATATATATACTCCCTCCATATCGTATTTAGGTGTCGTTCTGGAGGCCAGGCCGGTTGCGGCAAAAGAAGTCGTTCACGATAATGAGGGCGATTTTGGACGCGATTACCCCTGGCTAGGCACACGAGCTGCCCGTTCGCATGGCCGCCCGTTCGCATGGTCGCCTCGTCATTAATCGTGGACTCCTCGATTGAAGAGATCGCCTCAGCACGCAGACCGCCCACAGCACGCTCACCGCCTGTCCGCACGCCTACTTCATCTCCCTCACGCTCGCCTGTGGATTCCGGTGGCTAGGGTTTAGTACTGTTCGGTTCGTTTCGTCGCTATGGACACCGGCGGCGCGCGGGTGCTGGTCGCCGCGGACGGCGTCGGAGGTGCACGTCGCGGAGGACATCGGGCCGGAGTCGGAGGAGGTCGCCGCGGAGGACGTCATCGACCTGCTACTGTCCGTGGACTCCGATCCGCTGCTGTCCGTCGCGCTGGATTCACAGGAGCCGGACGAGGTCATCGTGCTACTCGTCGCGGACGGCGTCATGCCGGATTCGCATGAGGTCGCCGCGGACGGCATGGCGCTGGACTCGCAGGAGCCGGATGAGGGCAACGTGCTGGTCCCCGCGGACGGCGTGGCGCTGGACTCGCAGGAGCCGGACGAGGTGGTGTCGGAGTCACAGATGCCGCCGGACTCCATCACACCGGAGTTGCTGGACTCCATGGAGGTGGTGCCGGATTCCTTGCCGCCGGGGGCGTTTGTATGCGGTCGCAGTGGTCTCGTCCATGAGGATCGCGAAGCATGGAACCGTGTGCACTCGCGGTTCTATCCATGCCCTAGCTGTGGTCTCATCCACGTAGACTACTCCATCGACGCCATGCTTGGCCGCATCAAGGTGGACTGTGAGCTTTTCATGGAGCATTACAAGGGCTTGCTGCCGACAAAGGACGACGCCAAAGCATCAGTAAGAAGCATGTTCTAGATAAATAATGCTAAACTGTTACAAGAATGCCTCTACTACTAATTATAGCATCAATCAAATTGCTTCATGCAGCAAGAATGTCTACTAATTATAGCATCAATCTAATTTTTTCATACAGCAAGAGTAGCCTCAGCTTCATGTAGCAATGATGGATCACAAGGGATACAAGATGGCAGCCGATCTTCTCTTTCTAGTGTCTCTTTTTTCATGTGAGGTATCTTGAATTTGTTGCAACCTTTCACTTTCATAGCTTCCATCAAGACACCTTGTAGTGTTAGAAACATCCGGTTTGCAAGGCATGGCGAGTACTCCAAAAATGCCTACAAAACAATTGTGCAAGAAATGAATGAATGAGCAAATTTGTTGTTGAAAAAGACATTGAAATATGTGTGAACAATTTGATCAAATTACCTGTTGCACGGCTGGAACAAGTGCTTCAATTGTTTTTGCATTCTTCTTATATTGAATTGCTTGTATAGCTCGAAAAAACCCAAGTCAAGAATGTTGAAATCCGGAGAGTTTGGTGGTTGACAAATTAGACGAATATCGAATCCTCCTAGCTTAGCGGCCTCATAAAAATCCGGATCATCCAATTTCAAATGAGAGGGTGCATTATCCTGTTGGATGAATATTGGTTTACCCACATATTCTCTTGGCCATTTCGCTCTAATGGCCGGCAACACTTGGTTGATCATGAAATCTCTAATCACGTCTCTTGTGATCGATGTAATGGGCTTCATAACCAAGTCTCCATAGACACGTCCGGTTCTCTCATTGCCTCTCATAGCCGGTTCATAACGAACAAGAGGAAAACATCCAATCCTACCATCAAAAATATAATTTCCATCCCTAAACCTTGGCCGAGCGCAAACACACAAGAACATGAGCCTAGGGATGTAGTTCTTGTTCTTACAAGTCCGATGGGCTTCATCTTCTTCGGGTAGCAAATAATATCTTTCAGATTTTTGACATAGGTAGAACCATTTCTCATCAATGAACACAGAGTCATACAACTCCTTAAACCTTGGATCATCAAGCAACTCTCTATTAACCATGTCAACACACCATTGTAACCTAGACCTCTTGTTAGCTTCAGTGAGATATGACTTGATGCTACTAGAGTGGCGCCTAAGGTAACCTTTTTTCAAATACCTTTGAATCTGCCATTTGCTCATATTTAGTGCGGTGCACACATCATCTATAGTCATTCTTTGCTTTAGAGGAATGTTTCTCAATGCTTCTAAATCAACAGGGATGTGCTTACGGCCTACTCTACCCTTCTTTAGACTAGAAACCACAACCGGAACTGAGTTTGCAAGTTGTATTTTACCTCTCCGCCATACCCTCTAAACTGACCGAATATTAAGCCCAAATTGCTCAGCAACAACTGTAGTGTCATTCTTGCCTAGTTTCCTATTGTTGCTCCTAGCCAACAAAGCTTGATAAACTTGTTTTCGGAGGTGTTCAGACATTTCTTTCCTTCGGTGAGGTCGTTGAACTTGTTCTTCCATGGTGGGGTTCTCCACAACAGCATGTTATGTTAAAACAAGCACGTTCATTAGTTCTGGCAACATGATCTGTTGAAACAAGCACAATCATGCAATTTACAGACAGCATATTCTATTCAAAAGACTTTGCTAACAAGCACTTGTAGTACGTACCAGCATGGTTCTGTAAATAATCAAAATCAACAGCTCCATATTCTGATCCAATTCAACAACTTCAATTGTAGTTCAAATCAAACCCTGTCTAATAGGCACGGAGTACTTTTGCATGGCTGCTGTGAATATCATAAAAGGAAAGACCATTACCATTGTTATTCTGATCCTCCATCGGAGGCATGTTGAGATCGAACGCAGCGGCGTCGTGCTCGTCGAGGTCGAACGCAGCGGCGTCGTCGTCATCTTGAGGCTCGTCAAGATGAAACGCAGTGTTGCCGTCACCATCTTCGTGTTCGTCGAGGTCGAAAGCAGCGGCGTCGTCGTCATCTTCAGCGCCGGGCTCGTTCAGATCGAACCCAGTCCACAAATCAGCCATGCTAAGCTAAAGATATGGCTCAGTACTACTCAAACGAAGTGGCATGAAGAATAGATGTGACGTGATGAACTGAAGGACTGCGGCGCTTTATTAAGCTATCTGTAGGTATCACAAACGTCGCATGCATGAGCACCAGACCGAAAAAATGAAAAATTGAATGGCACGAGCGCCAAAACTCGATGGTGCCGCGCCAAAACTGGAAGCAAACGCGCGCCCAGGCACGAGCGCGCACGGCGGACTCGTTCCGCACAATAGCATGCAAAATAGCGAAATTCAAAAATATGTGTGCCCACCAGGAATCGAACTGGGACCTTGGGGCACTAACAGCACTACGCTAGCCACTCCAACTCTGATTTGTTCTCGTATACAATGCACCCGTAGGCGTATTTAATAGGGACAAACAGGGAAAAATACCCTCTAATTAATGACTCCTTGGTAATCAGACTCAAGTCCTAAACGACTTCTAATTATGATACGGAGGGAGTACATGCTACTCACTCCAATTGACAATATCAACAATGTTTGAGGTCCATACATAGTTTTTTTTGACCGGACATAGGCACCGAGCCCGCTAAGGCCCTCTTTAGAATACATGTCTTTTCATTTCCTACGTTTTCCAATGAAAAATAAATTAACTCTTGCAAAGTTTCTGTGTTCTAAAGGGATTTAAATGTGAAGTAACCCAATTAATCATTAGATAGTCTCGGGGTCGAGCGGGTCTTGCCTCAAAATTTCATAAAAGAAACTATAGAGTAGAAAACTTGGTAATACGAAAAAAGAATAGAGAGGGAAAGAAAGGAACGACATTACGCTTTACATGACCTAGAAAGGTTGACTCTGACTCATGCAAGGGTGGGTCAGCGTGGGGGCTATAGGGGTTCCCGTGCGGACATGGAGCCCCCCAAAGCACCTGAACAATATTTACATGGTTGACCAAGACTCCAAGAGGAAGGGAGACAAATGGAGAAGGAGGAAAAAGAGGTAGAAAAGAAGAAAGAGAAGTAGCACACCCTTTTAATTGAGCATCCAAGATCCACCACCCAGACGTGTTGGATATCTTGGAGCCTGATGGTCCTATATATCACCCATGTTGGGTTATGGCTTTCAAGGGCCTGTGTTGTTCTCTGGCTCAGAGGCCCAACCAGGCCGGTGGCTGCAACTGCTCCTGTTTGTTTGCCTGGACAGCTTCTTGGGACTAGCTAGCATGGTTCTTAAAGCATATGTGGCCTGGCTCCTAGGAAACAAAATCGGATTTCATTTTTCCCGAGCCTGGCTAGATGGAGCGCTCGGTCGAGTGATCCGGTCACCTCCCTCTCGTCTTCTCCGTGCGTGACCGCCGACGCTCCCACTGCATTGAAAACAAGCGTGTGTGTGGGACCCCCTGCTCTTCCTCGATCTTTCGTCCCATCGCAGCCGCTGGTGGTGCTCTCTGTCCTAGCCTTTTTCCTCCTTGCGCCGCGCCTCATCCCGCCACGCACGCTCCCCGCCATCCCGGACGCTAACGAGATGGAGAACCTTGCATTGTTTCGTCGCGACGTGCTCCTCTCCGCTGTGTCCTCCTCCCCCTCCTGCTTCAAGACCACCCTCGCCTCCTCCTCCTCCATCTTGCGCTTCTTCGGCGCCACCCTACCGATAGAGAAAACAGAAGGTGGCCTTCCTCAGTTCCTCTTCCTCACCAACTCCGACCTCGTCTTCGCCCCGCTCTGGGAGAAGTTCTTCTACGTCTCTTGCTCATTGGAGCACAAACCGCATGGGAGGAGGACTTTCACGCCCCGCAGGAGTCCCCGTTGAGGTGGGCAATCTCATGCCAAGTTCATGCCAAGCTTGTGTTTGATGAAATGCCAATGACAAGAGCAAATGAAAGTTTGGTGGTAATGTTACCACATTCTCAATACAAGATGACCACACCCTTCTGTACAGGCAAATAAACACGATCTCTATTAAGCCTGGCTTCTCGTGGACCAGTGAAAATAAACACACGAGGTTGCACCTTGAGAGCCATGCTCGAGCTGGCCAGGCCAGACGGATGTGTTGAGTAGGACCAGGCAACCGAACATGCCCCAAAAGATGCCAGGTATTTTCAAGGCCAATTAAAACCTTAACTCATGTGTGTTTGATCTACTATATGTGTACCACTTCATTTTATAGTTTGTAAAATTATACTACATCTATTTTGGATTGTAGATTGTAATTTGCAGGTCAATTTAGTTTTGTCTATTTCAAACTCGTCTAAAACATATTAATATTTTTGATATGAAATAAATGCCCCATCAAAATATATTTAGTGATGTATCCAATGAATCTTGTTTCATGGTGTAGTTATTTGTACATTTTTCTATAAAATTGGTCAAAGCTACATACTGTCTTAGTCTTTAAAATGTAATTCGAGTAGTCTAACAATTTTCCAAAAAAAAAAAAAACAAAATCACCAAAATTTATCCTACCATATAAATATCACTAGATTAATTATATAATATACTTTAAACCTATTTAGAAACATTAATGTTTTCTATAAATTGGGTGTGACTTAAAAAAATCTTAACTTGTCCCAAATATAGAATCACATTCTTTTTTAGGACAGATGGAGTAAGTTTACTTATGAAAAAACTAATATGTCTTCAATATGTTTTTTAAAAAAACATGATTCAACAATAACTTTTACTTTCTATGTGCAAAGATCTACTAGTGGGCAATCCTGTTATATATAATAACCAAATATAAGCCTAGACAGTACGTGGTATATTGAACTGGGTTCTTCTTTTTTTTTTTCACCTTTGGATTTTGATTTTTGATTTTTGATTGGTCCCGCACTGCGGCACTGGGCATATCCGCATATGGTGGACCCGCGCCCTCCAAGGTCAACAGTCAACGCGAGGGGACGTTTCATTTCCCGATTTCTTTATTTATTTATTTAGGTGGCCTCCTGAATGAAAATCTCCTCCTCGCTAGTCGCTTCCTCTTCCACGCTGGAAAATCACAACCCGCCGCTTATTCCCGCCATGGCCCCCACTCTTCCCGCCTTGACGACGCCGCCGCCGGAGCATAGCACCAGCACGGAGCCGTCGTCAGCGGCGAAGAGGGCGTCCACGAGCCCGACGGCGCTGTCCACCAAGAGCCACAAGGCGCCGCTCGAGCGCAAAAAGAGGAAGACGCCGCCGCCGCCGCCGCTGCCTCCCGAGTTAACGCCGGCCAAGACCTCGGATGCCATGGAACCGGCATCCAAGAAGAAGCTGGTGCTAGCCGCGCCCTGCCACGCCGGCGGCGGCGGGCAATCTAGCAAGGGCGCCGCCCAAGAGAAGAGCGCCGGACACCAATCCGGCAAGGACGCGCTGGCGCACGAGGCCAAGAATTTGGATGAGATGCGCGAGATGTATCCTCACCTCGTTGATGAGGCCATGGCCCTTGTCGACCCGGCGGTGCTGGAGAGGGTGCTCCCCCGCATTGATGCCAACAAGGCCCAGGCGTTGGACAAGAAGATCAAGAGGGCGAGGAGGCAGCTCACCAAGGCCATCACGGAATCGGTGAGCAAACCCTTCTTATCCTTGATTATTAAAGTTGGGAGTACGATTTCCCTTTAATTACTCTCAACTCAAAGTTCTGGCCTTCTGGGTCTTTGTTTAATTGTTGTGATTGTGGTTGTGCTTCTAATGACTAATTTATTTGACTAGGTTGTTTGAAAGTATTTAACCATTGGTGAAAGAGTTTCGATTTTATACCCACAGCATTTAACTATTACACATGGTTCCACTTTATGTTTAAAAATGGAGTCGGAAACCTTTTTTTTTTCTTGAACCCTTAAGAGGAGCCGGTACTCCACTAGAAGTACCCCGTATGCAGCAGTTTAGGAACAGCCCAGCCCAGGTACTGTGGAACAGGTGCCCAGCACTACACGGGACGGGAATATGGGATTCGACGTGGACCGGTGAGGCGTATCCAACGACACGCAGGGCCCTCGCCGGCGTCTCGCTGGGGAATCGAGTACCCTTGTCGTCGGACGGACCTGGAGACGGCGGTTGGTACAACAAATTGATCGATGTTGGATGAGTATCAGTACTAACAAATACTTTTTGTTTCCCCTGAAGTTAATTAGAAGCGTTTTTCAGGTAATCAATCATCATCTTCCTGCTACGCATTAACAACTCTCTCTCGCTGGGGTTTCGTACGTAGTTTAGGTACTACAGTACGTACGCAGCGCAGCAATTCATGGAATGCTGTCTGCCGGTATGCATGTACGATGACTGTTGACTGATGAGGGGCATAGGGCTGGGGTACAATTGAATAAACTACACGAAATTTAAAGAGGTTCTGTAGGCTGTAGCTACTAATACTATATATGCTTATGCTGATATCAAGATTCCTGGTCCTTGTTTAACATTTTTTTTAACGTAAGTCCTTGTTTAACAATTGGGTTCGTAAAGTTGTGTCTTTTCTTGTTCTGGTTCCTAGGTGTACCAGGTTCCTAGTCACTGCCTCCAAGGATTGCTTTCATTAGTAGGCTACCTCAAAGTAATTTACTGCGATTGATGCTATTTGATAGTAAAGAGGACAGCCAATCTTTGTGTACAGTTGTGATCATTGCCTAAAAATAGTTCGCCTTGGACACTGTAAAAGTGTAAAATATGGAGTGCATCACTACAGTCAAACTGCGCCCCTTACTTCCTACATACATTCTGATGTCTCCTGTTTTCAAGGCACTGATTGCCCCACTTTAGTACAACCAGTGCACCATAGAACACTCTGCATAGAAATAGGAAATATGATTGCAAGTTAAGGTTTCGCTTTCAGCACACTGTTCAAGAATCCAAAACGACGATGTTGATTGGGGAAAGAAACTGAGAGGATAATTGCGCAAGTGTGACTAAAGTATACTAATAAACTCTATTGTTTGAAGGCACTAAACTCTGCAAAAGAACTGAAATTTGTGATATCAAACTCTGCTAATAAACTGAAAATTTATCAATAGGAACTAGTCATCACCCTTTTGTCTTGGCAACTGCTATTTATACCGGACATTTTTCTGCTCATCTTAAACCTGTTACCTTTCCAGCTTGCACTTGCTCTGAAATAATTTTTTATATGCTGAAAGATGCATTTTACATTCCAAAAGAATGCTGTTCAGGCTGCATACTGTCTTACTTCTAAACTTTGGGTGCTAATATATTTACCACTAGTGAAACCCTATGTTGCCAAAATAACACTAGTCTATGTCAACGACAAGTGAGGTTGGGTCCCACATGTCATTCACAGGCACAGTGATACAATTTTGCCAGTCATATAATGGGTTGGACACATGAAAGATATTCGTAGATTTTGTAAAAAAAAAATGGTTTGAAATCTATTGAAAGTTTGAAACAGGATAACTGATCGATTAGTGTCAATGTCTAAAGCAGCGTTCTTCTGCTGGATGGATTCCCTCCTATTGCATTTCATGCTTTCTGCAGTGTGCTTGCCATAAAAAATGTGTGATTTCTAGATTTACTTGCTTATTCATGTGCTCCAAACCTTAGATATGACAGGAGTTTGTCCCTAATATTGTCTCCTTAAGTTCTTATGTAGTATTAGTAACTGTTTGAATATCATTTTTATATAAGCTGGATAAAATCTTCAGCGCTGACTTGTCAGATGAACTGATCTTTCACAACCAAGTTGTTCATGCCTTTCAGATAATATATATTTAATGCGACTGTTTGTATTAGAATAGTTTAGAGTTAGTCAGATTAGTATATACATGAGTGTGAGAGGATGTAGATGCTTGCGATAAGGATTGCGACTTGTTTCTATTAAAATAGTTTACACTTAATCGGATTAGTATAATATGATAATGACAGGATGTAAGATGCTTGTGATAGTAAATGGAGCCTATGGCCATGAAGTAATAAGATTACTGTCCCCTTGTAATCAAGAGATGAATATTGTATATATTCATTTAGTTCAGTGCATTCTTTAATTGATTCATACATTTTACAGTTAGCAAGACACACAGTAGATTATTAGCCTTCCATAATCTTTTTGAGACATTACCATCAATACTTGAAGTTGATGAATATAATTTTGTACTAATGTAGGCAAGGATGAAAAACATGGAAACATCTGCAGTATTTCTTTGTCAAGCTACTAGGCTTCAACTAGAAAAGTTGAGAGTGGATAAAGAGGATGGTCTGGATATATGTGCTCAAGAACGATTGGCACGAGTGGAACGTGAAATAGTGGAACTGAAACAGATTGTGATAGATTCTCACTATCAGGCAACGATAGAGAGCAATCCACTCCGTGATAATTCATCATTGAAGGTTATACTGTTATTTGCTTACTATTTATATATCTCTAATGGGTATGAAAATTTTTGTCACTGCTTATCTCCCCTTTTTTTTCATAGGGTGTAAGATGTAAATCTGAAGAGAGTCACCCTCAGCTGGCTGTAGCTGAAAATCAGATTCCACGCAATGTGATTATCCCCCTTTGTTGATTCTTTTGTATTGCATTGCTTCATGTAATTTTTTTATTTATGTGTCACATCAAGTTTATTTTATTGTAGATACTACAAAAGAAGATCGAAGTGCCAAATGGCTTCCCCCATGAAAAGAATGAGGAGGTCACATCTAAGTGTAAACATGATGGTGTCGTTCCCCGTAGAATCCCATGCGATAATCTGGTTATCTTCCCCTTTTGCTACTTTGCCATTTAGACATATTGAATAAAGAGTTTGGTGAAAAGTAGAGAACTCTTTGGTTTTAACAGAAATCAACATGAGAAGGCAAACCAACCCCCTCAATACCCAACCCCTAGAGAAAAAAAATGTAGACAATTGTGCATCATCATTATGAAAGCTTACGCTCAAATTTATGATGTCTTGGGAGACATCCTCCTTTTGGTTTCCAAAAAACTCAGATTTGAGTTTAGACTTGAAAACCTCTAAAAGTGTGATACAATATTTCATAGGCTCTCTCTTCAATCTTTCTTTATTTTTTTGCAAATTTGCAGTAGGTGCTGAGAACCAAAACAGTTCTTAGCTTTTCACCAAAGTAACTGTTTCCACTAGATATGTCCACCTTTAATTAGTGGAATTTATCATCTCTTGCTTAATCTGTCCACAGAAACTGCAAGGGTTGATAAAGCCGCCATTCAATACATTTCATGGCCGGACAAGAAAGATTGACGCAGAAAGTCAGACTGTGCCCAATATGGTTAGCTCCCTTTACATTTATTGAACTTACATCATGCTTAATTCTGTTCAGGTAGAGGAAATGAAGCCTATATTTAGCACAAAATATGTGTACACATGCAACTGTATACCTGTGTCTTAGTAGTTGAATAACATTCTATATTTGCTTCTGCTGTTTAAGATGGCAAAGAGGTTGTCTTGCTTTCAATAGTTTGGCCACATACTCCAGTAGGCAAGGCTATTCTTCAAAGCAGTTCTCCGTCTACAATAGTAGGTGGCATGAGAATTGGGACTGAATGTTCTAAGGTTTTTCTGAGTGAGGTGTTAAAAAGAGATGCTCCACTGTTTTGTCAAAATCGGGACATGAAGATGTTTGATGCACTTAAATGTTCCATTGCATGGCCGGATGCCCTAGTAATATCTTGAATTCCTTGTTCTAGTTATTCTAGATTATTTTATTGCCACATAAGTAAAGAAGCAAAAAAAATTTCTTTTCAGATCCAAAGATAATACCATTGCTATAGCAAGGCAGTACCTGACGGACCGTCTCATCAAGGTACCATAACTGCTAGTTGTTGGTTTCTACCATGTGAAACTTGTGCTCTTGAAAAATACCATGTGAAATTTTATTGTGATCTCACTTGTTGACCATCTATATACTGTAACTGGTTGAAGGTTAAACCTTTTGAACAATGTCCAAAATGCTACATTCAGTGTATCTTGTTGGACTCGCAAACATGCTCTACAGTGATTAGTTTCTTTTGATGGGATGGCTTTCTCAAGTTGTTGAGATAGAAACTTAATTGTGCCTGTTGCCCAAATTTGCATTATAGATAGGAACAACTACCAAGCCTTTTTTTTGCTGGTAGGTAGGAACAACTACAAAGCCATTAATTTGGAGATGCAGCTGAACAGGTTCATGAAACAAATGCTAAGTTGTGGGTAAAAACTTCGACATCAGTTTTTATGTTCAGGAAATCAAAATTAATTTCTGAAAAATTACATGGAACTACAATTTTCTTGGTGTCTCCGATAATTGCTTCAACATGGAATGCATAAGCTGCATTGACCTGGCAATTACTGTACTGGCCACTTGCGAGTAGGTTGATACGACAGGGTTGCTACAAACTTAGCGTGCTGATTCTCTGGCAGCATGCAATGCAAGCTCTCACTGTGTGCTACATATTGTTGGTGTGTGCTCAGCAGTGTTTATTCGTGGGGAACATACAATAGTATCATCAAATTTTATATGAGATATATCACTTCTCAGCCTGTTATTATCCTTTTAGTGCAGCAGACAATTAATTATCTTTTTTGTGTGTTATATAGGTCATCGACAAAGCGCCTTGTGCAACTGAATGGTGATCTGTCATTTTGCACATAACGTGGATGTCTATAGTAATATTATGCTTTTGATCTTCAAATAGGACATACTTTTGGTATGGGATGTTCTAAGAAAAAAAATGTCTAAAGTTGGATGTAATGGGTCTTGTGTTGGCTTTTGTTCATATTATCGGTGAAAATGTGTGGTGCTACTAGACCACCGTCTGTCCATTGGAGTAACAAATCTTGTGATCTCTCTAATGATGCTCTTGTCAATTGGTGATACTTGGCCACTGTTTGGTACAGTACATCTAGCAAAGGAAATCATAAAGACATAAAATGGTAGATTTTTTACAACCATAGGTGTAGCATAGAACCTAATCCAGTACACCTATGAGGAATATATGTTCTATTAGTCCATACTCTTAGCAGTAAAAAAAATTGGGGCACGTTTTTTTTTCTCGAATACGCAAAAGGTTTTCACATCTTTGTATTAAGATCGAGAAATAGTGAAACTTACAACGATGCGTCATAAACATGGCAAACTAGGGGGTTAGTGTTATACAATCGGCTCTGTCCTCCCGAGCGTAAGATCATGGCTATTACTTGCTAAACATGCTATGTAGCCAGCATCGCTGATCAGACGCGTTGGCTTGCGCGGCGCCTCACCTGCTCTCCTTGTCGGTCAGGAAAGAGCTGTCACGTTGCCTTAGCATGCGATGGGTTGAGTTGGTCGATGAAGATACTGTCGTAGGCGTTCTTGGCTGTCGTGGTTGTCTGTCCGTCGAGCAGCCCCATCCGCTTCATCACTAGCACCTCTCCCTGCTTAGAAGTCGAGACACGTGAAAGCCCCTGGTCGGCGATCCTTTTGCTGTGGGTTGGCAACTTTGGTTGTGCCTCCACAGTCGGCTGAGGGAGCAACAGCGATGGCACCTTTACGCAGGATCTTGTCAGTGAATCGCTTTAGCCTCTTGGTAGTAGAGCTCCCGCCTTCAGCTAGCCGGGGGGGGGGGGGGGTGGCCGTGTCCGTGCCTGGGGGATGGCGCTGGAGCTTTTCTAGGCGTGCCTCGACATCCATGATGCCATGCTATCCCCCCAACCCCCCTGAGGTGGCGCGACGTGTGGCTGCCCTTGCACAGACGACAAGTCCGCCATCCATTGGGCAACCTTTGCCATAGAACGGGAGTCCACCAGTGATGCATCCACTTCTTGGGAGGCGATCGGCGGAGGAGGCAGGCACCCAGGCGCCGGTGCTCCTGCTGGGCGGCTCACGACGAGTGAGGCGACGAGTTCCTCCAGCATTGGGTCGACCCATGCAGGAGGCCCCACGCTCGCGCACAGCTCCAACACCAGCAGATGTTGCTCGTGTGCAGTAGCAGCGGTAGTGGTGTTGTCGTTGTAGTTGGCAGGCGCACCCATGCTGATGTCCCTCGTTGGCTTACTATACTCCGGCGCCGTGGAAGGTCCTAATGGCTAGAGAGGGATGAATAGCCTATAAAAATTTCTACAACAACACTAATCAAAGCGGTTAGACAAATATGAGGCGAAGCGAATGTTGCGCTAGCCTACTAAAAAGGCAAGCCACCTACCACAATTCTAGTTTCTATAGTCTCTAAGCACACAAAGGCTATGTCACTACACTACACTAAGTTAGTGAGCTCTCTAAGACTAACTAAAGAGCCTCACTAACCACTATACCCGACACAAGCTAGCTCTTAAAACTAATTACACTAAATAGCTTGGCTACACTAAGAATGTAAATACACGAGATGCATAGTGAGTTATACCGCCGTGTCAAGGAATGAGCCAATCACAAGATAAAGTCAATCAATCACAATGAATACCAAGAAATCCTCAGGACAAGATGACACAATGATTTTTCACCGAGGTTCACTTGCTTGCCGGCAAGCTAGTCCCCGTTGTGGCGATTCACTCATTTGGAGGTTCACGCACTTATAGGCATCACACGCCTAACCCGCAATCGGGTGCTGCACAACCAACACAAGATGAGGATCACACAAGCCATGAGCAATCCACTAGAGTACCTTTTGGCTCTCCGCCAGGGAAAGGTCAAGAACCCCTCACAATCACCACGATCAGAGCTGGAGACAAACACCATCCTTCGCTAGACAATCCTCGCTGCACCAAGCCGTCTAGGTGGCGGCTGTAAGGGATCGTGACGCCTAAGGGGGGGGCGGTGAATTAGGCAACTTAAAACTCTAACTCTAACTAAGGCCTCTAATTTCACCTAGTCAAAACCTATGCAAAAGATAAACTATCTAAATGTGCAACTACGGTTTTGCTAGGTGTGATGCTATCTCTACCGCAAAAGGAGTTATGCAACCTAGGTTCCAAACCTATCAACTAGCCTATTACTAAGCTAGGAAAGTAAAGCACACACCAAGATTGCAACGTAAATGCGAAAGCTAAAGAGTAAGGTAGAGATATGCAAACTTCCATCGACGACTCCAGTATTTTTACCGAGGTATCGAGAAGCGCGCAAGCTGTCGGTGCGGGACCCACGAGATACCCCGCAAGGAAGGGAGAAGATCTAGTCTAACTAAGATTCTTCCCCTATAATCTTAGTAGTAGTATTATTCTATAATCCTACTAGGAACTCTCTTTGTAAACCGACTAGGATTCTGACCTCCTGACTATATAAAGGAGGACAGGGTTCCTAGAGACAGGACGACAATGCAACACACAACACTTGACAATCAATCCAATGCAAAGGCTAACGCCGAACTGGACGTAGGGCTATTACTCGATCACGGTCGAGGGCCTGAACCAGGATAAATCGACTGTCTCTTGCGTTTACCGTCGAGTTCTGCATACGCTGAAGCCCGAACAAACTGCCCCGGGTACCCCCGTGGTAGGCTATCGGTGGTGAAACATCGATAGCTCTCACCAAGACAACAATTGGCAAGAAGGGGTGCTAAATCAGAATACACAAAAGCCAGAACGCATGATAGATTCCCCTGTTTTGCAAACATACTTGTTTCAATACGACTACCTCACAAGTTCAAGCCGTCCAACCACTCCAAGTATGATGGCAAGACTGAACCAAGGCAGTGGCTCAAGATTTACTCACAATCGATTGAATTGGCCGGAGGAGATGATGATATCAAGACCTTGTTCTTTCCCATGGCCCTAGAAACCATGCCCCTTCAATGGTTTGACAAATTGAATCCAGGATCAATTAGAAATTAGGAGGACTTGCAAAGAGCTTTCTTTGAAAATTTCGTGGGTATCATTACACACCCAATCACCCACGCAGAGTTAAAAGGACTCAAGCAGAAAGGAGGTGAAAGTCTCAGAAATTATTATCGACGATTTGGCGAACTTCGAGCTCAAGTACATGACATCACCGAACGAGAAGTGATCGAAGCTTTCTCTCACGGAATCATGGCTAGGTGGCAATTTCAAGATTTCTGCAAAGAAAACCTAAGAAACAATGAAGAATTTAGACGAATAGTAGAAAAAATGATTACTGCAGAGGAAAAGACACGAGAAAGGTTCCCGGATAGAAACAACCGAGACAACCTGGACAAGCAAAATCATCGAAACAACAGACACCATGAAAGAAAACGTGGACCAGACAACACCATAGCAGTGACTGACAAATCAAGGAAGTTTTCCAAGCCCAGAAGGTATGACAACATTGAAAACATGCGTTGCATCTTGCACCCCAAAGGAAATCACACCATCGGAGATTGCTACACCTTCAAAGATCGATACACAAGAAAAGATAGTAAGGAGAATACCAAAGAAGACAATCAGAAAAAAGAAGAAGACAATCACGAAGATAAGGGATTCCAAAAATCCAGGGGGACAGTAGCAGTAATCTTTGCCAAGGTTCCAGATTCCAGCAACAAACATCAAGAAAAGCTAGCGTTACGAACCATCTTGGCAGCAGAACCGGCTATACCAAGATATCTCAATTGGTCATAGTATCCAATCCAATTTTCAAGAGAAGACCAATGGACTAGCGTAGGAAACACATGCCATTACCCACTGGTTCTAGATCCAACTATTACCGGTATGACTGTCACAAAAGTACTAATCGATGGGGGAGCCGGACTCAACATCATTTTTTCAGAAACTCTAAGGAAGATGGGACTACAACTCGTCGGGATGATTACACCAACAAGCACGCCTTTTTATGGCATAGTACCCGGCAAGGCAGCAATGCCACTTGGACAAATCACTCTACCGGTTACTTTCGGGACTCCCTCGAACTACCATATAGAGTTCATCAAGTTTGAAGTTGCAGACTTCGATTCATCATATCACGCAATCCTCGGGCGCCCAACACTAGCAAAATTCATGGCGATACCGCATTATCCGTACCTGTTGCTTAAGATGCCAGGGCCTAATGGTGTCCTTTCTCTTCGGAGTGATTTGAAGCGCGCTTTTGACTGTGATGTTTAGGCAATCCAAATTGCAGCAAAAGCACAAGCCACCGATGGAAGAAAAGAAATAGCCACCATCGCAGCAGAAATGAGCCTAGAGGAGCTAGAGATACTGGCTAAAAAACCCAGCATCCTCGTACCACCAAAAGAAGCCGACGTCAAGCAAATCGACCTGGGCACCTATGATTCCTCCAAAACGGCAACCATCAGCGCTCACCTCTCGGGAAAATAGGAACTCGCGCTCACCAACTTTCTTCGGGACAACAAAGATATCTTCGCTTGGAAGCCAGCCGACATGCCAGGTGTCCCAAGAGAGTTGGCTGAGCATAGAATTGATATCAATGAAGGCTCCAAGCCTGTGAAGCAACAACTATGATGATTCTCACCCGACAAGAAGGCAGCAATTAAAAAAGAAATCACAAAGCTAATGGCAGCCGGATTCATCAGAGAAATCCTCCATCCAGATTGGCTAGCAAACCTAGTTCTAGTATAGAAAAAGAATACGGACGAGTGGCGCATGTGTGCCGACTACACAGATCTCAACAAACACTACTCGAAAGATCTGTTCAGGCTACCATGCATTGATCAGATAGTTGATTCAACAGCAGGATCTGCCATATTATCCTTCCTCGATTGCTATTTAGGATATCACCAGATCGCATTAAAAGAACAAGACCAGAGCAAGACATCTTTCATCACTCCATTCAGTGCCTACTGCTACAAAACCATGTCATTTGGACTCAAGAATGCTGGCGCCACTTACCAAAGAGCTAGCCAAATGTGCCTTGGTGATCAGTTCGGCGAAAACATAGAGGCATACATGGATGACGTAGTAGTAAAGAGAAAGAACCCAGATACACTAATTGAAGACTTAAAGCAAACCTTCGAAAACCTGAAAAGATGGAGGTGGAAATTGAACCCAAGCAAGTGTATATTCGGAGTTCCCTCGGGACAACTACTCAGATTCTTGGTCAGTCATCGTTGAATCAAAGCAAGCGCCAAGCAAATTCGAGCCATAACAGAGATGAGCCCTCCTAGAAGTGTCAAAGATGTGCAGAAACTAACAGGCTATATGGCAGCCCTCAATCGTTTCATATCAAGACTCGGCGAAAAAGGGTTACCTTTCTTTAAACTGCTAAAGAAGATAGACAAGTTCGAGTGGACAGAAGAAGCCAACGAAGCTTTCAAGAAGCTCAAGACATACCTCACCTCCTCGCCCATTCTCACACCTCCAAAGAAATACGAAGACATGATGCTGTACATTGCAGCAACTTCTACTGTGATCAGCACAGCGATTGTCGTAGAAAGAGAAGAAGAAGGGCGTGTATATAAAGTACAACGTCCAGTTTACTACATCAGCGAAGTACTGTCAGAATAAAAAATTCGGTACCCGCATGTGCAAAAACTACTTTATGCCCTCCTGATCACTTCACGCAAGCTTCGCCACTATTTTGAAAGCCACAAGATTACCGTGGTGACAGATTTCCCACTCGGAGACATCCTACACAACAGAGACGCAATAGGGCGCATATCTAAGTGGGCAGTTGAACTTGGTGCTCTCAATATCGATTTCACCCCACGGAAGGCAATTAAATCTCAAGCCCTAGCCGATTTTGTTGCCGAGTGGACAGAAATTCAACAACCTATGTCAAATACCATCCTTGATCATTGGAAGATGTACTTTGATAGATCACTCAAGCTAGGCGGAGCCGGTGCAGGCGTTCTCCTCATTTCTCTAGATGGAAAACAACTCAAGTACGTCCTTCAGATATTATGGCAAGCTACAAACAATGAAGCAGAATATGAAGCCCTCATCCACGGGCTATGAGTGGCAATTACCCTCGGAATCAAGTGATTACTCGTATACGGCAATTCAGCAGTAGTCATCAATCAAGTCAACAAAGATTGGGACTACACCAAAGAAAACATGAGCGCTTACTGTGCTAAAATACAAAATCTCAAAAAATATTTTCAAGGATTAGAAATTCTATATGTCCTGCGCGATTCTAATATTGCGGCAGACGTCCTCGCTAAGCTTGGATCGGATAGGGCGAAGGTCCTACCTGGTGTATTCATAGAGGAGTTACCAGCTCCCTCTATCAAACAACCTAGTGAGATAACCCCTGAAATCCCAGCTAAAGGCAACCAGATTTTGGTAATCACCACTTCATGGACCCAGGTTTTTATTGATTACATCAAAGAGAACAAGTTGCCAGCGGAAAAAGAGGAAGCTACCCAAGTTGTTTGCAGAAGCAAGAACTACGTCCTAGTGGGAGACAAGCTCTATAGAAGAGCCGCATCATCAGGAGTACTCCTAAAATGTGTCTCATTTGAAGAGGGCAAAGAGATCCTAGACGAAATACACTCAGGTTGCTGTGGAAATCACGCCGCTTCAAGAACACTAGTCGGCAAAGCATTCCGCACCGGATTCTACCGGCCAACCGCTTTGAAAGACGCAGAAGAACTTGTCAGAAAATGCAAAGGTTGTCAAATGTTCACAAGACAAGCTCATGTGCCAGCACACAATCTCATCTGCATCCCACCCGCTTGGCCCTTCTCCTGCTGGGGGCTGGATCAAGTAGGACCTCTCAAGAAAGCAAAAGGTGGTTTCGAGTACATCTTCATAGCAATTGACAAGTTCACCAAGTGGATTGAATACAAACCACTCGCAAAATACAGCGCAGCTAAAGCAGTCGAGTTCATACAAGATATTATGCACCGCTTCGGCATGCCCAATCGAATCATCGTAGATTTGGGTTCTCCCTTCACAGCCACAGAATTCCAAAGTTGGGCATAGGACTGCGACTTCAGCATAGATTACGCATCAGTCGCACATCTAGAGGCCAATGGACAAGTAGAAAGGGCTAATGGACTCATACGAGCCGGATTAAAACCAAGATTGTATGAAGAACTAGTGGACTATGGATCAAAATGGATTGAAGAATTACCCAAGGTCATATGGGGGCTACGGACTCAAATAAGTAGAGCCACCGGATATTCACCTTTCTTCCTAGTTTACGGATCAGAAGCCGTACTACCTACCGACTTGATCTGGACATCACCAAGGATAGAACAATATGACGAAGGAGAAGCAGAACACACCCAAAGATTAGAGCTCGACAGTACAGAAGAAGTCAGAGTAAACGCTACCCTTCAATCTGCAAGATACCTCCAAGGATTAAGATGCCACTACAACAAGAATACCCAGCCTCAATCATTACAAGTCGGAGACCTAGTACTAAGAAGAATACAAAAAACTGACAGACGCCATAAACTACTCAGTCCATGGGAAGGTCCTTTTATCGTCACAAAAGTCACCGGACTAGGCACATACAAGTTGATAACTGAAGACGGAAAAGAAGTCAACAATACATGGCACATCAGCCAGCTAAGAAGATTCTATGCATGAAAACAACTCAAGGAAGAATATATATACAAGCCACAAGAGATCAATGTTCATGATCAATAAAGATGGTGCTCCTCGACAACATATGTACTATTATGACTTATCAATGTTCATGATCAATAAAGATGGTTCTTTCTCGACAACATATGTCTTATTATGCCTTTCTTCGAGTTGTTTCCAATAAGCATACCAGCCAAGAGCAAAAGAGCTGAAAAGATGCTTGAGCCCGCCAATGAGGGTAGCTAATAAGCTAACACCCGAACCAAAAAGCAAAATGGCTGAAAATACGCCTGAGCATACCGGCCGAGAGCAAAAGAGTTGAAAAGATGCTTGAGCCCGCCGATGAGGGTAGCTAATAAGCTAACACCTGAACAAAAAAGCAAAATGGCTGAAAATACGCCTGAGCATACCGGCCGAGAGAAAAAGATCTGAAAAGATGCTTGAGCCCGCCGATGAGGGTAGCTAATAAGCTAACACCCGAACAAAAAAGCAAAATGGCTGAAAATACACCTGAGCATACCGGCCGAGAGCAAAAGAGCTAAAAAGATGCTTGAGCCCACCGATGAGGGTAGCTAATAAGCTAACACCTGAACCAAAAAGCAAAATGGCTGAAAATACGCCTGAGCATACCGGCCGAGAGCAAAAGAGTTGAAAAGATGCTTGAGCCCGCCGATGAGGGTAGCTAATAAGCTAACACCCGAACAAAAAAGCAAAATGGCTGAAAATACGCCTGAGCATACCGGTCGAGAGCAAAAGATCTGAAAAGATGCTTGAGCCCGCCGATGAGGGTAGCTAATAAGCTAACACCCGAACAAAAAAGCAAAATGGCTGAAAATACACCTGAGCATACCGGCCGAGAGCAAAAGAGCTGAAAAGATGCTTGAGCCCGCCGATAAGGGTAGCTAATAAGCTAACACCCAAATCAAAAAGCAAAACGACTGAAATTAAGCCTGAGCAAGACCCTCCAACTCCTTGTTCCAAATAGCAAGAGGCTCGGGGGCCACACTCATAAGATCCCAAGAAGCGCTACATGGTTTCGCTCAGGAAAGCACTTAGACGACGCTTGTACCTACTCAGCAGAACCTGAAGGAACAAGACGAGGCTTCCAGAACTCAACCATGAAGTGCTCGGGGGCTGATTATCGATCCTAGGATGTTTTTGCAACCAGGGAAAGGACCAAATAATGACCGCATCCTAAGTTAAGCCGAAAAGAAGAAGCTGAAGATACTTGAGATCGCCGGTCCTAAGTCTTTTCAGCACTAACAAGAACACAAAGTTTGTCAAGACAACGATCTATACCGAGTTGTTTACACGGCACAAACGAAAGCCAAAAAAGCACTCGACAGATCAAGAAAGTTTGTCAAGACAACGATCTACCTAAACCGGATTGTTTACAAGACAAAGAAATACAGGCAAAGTTGCTTACAAGTCACAGACGAAAGCTAGACAAGCACTCGTCAAATCAAGAAAGTCTGTCAAAACAATGATCTACGTATACCGAGTTGTTTACACGGCACAAACGAAAGCCAGAAAAGCACTCGACAGATCAAGAAGACATCAACAAAAAATAAAGAGTCTTCATTCAATCTTCATTCAAAAAGAAGTTTAGTGTTCTATTACAGAAGCTAGAGCACAAAGGTCAATTACATCAAGCATTGTCATCAGGAGAAGAAATATCAATGTTAAGATTATCAACAATCCTCCTGGCTAAATCTTCAACCTCGGGCTCCACCTTCTCAACAACATCCAGGTATTCTTGACTCTCGGCTTCATCAGCAACCTTAGACAAAGGAAACTCCAGAGAAAGAACCTGGACCTGGGCAAGAACATTTCTGGTACACAGTTGGGCGCACCTCTTCATGAACTCCTAAAAAAGGGTCAGCACTTGTGGAATAAACTGAGCCCAAGATTAACCATCATCCGCTGAAGTCCGAAGAAGACCGGCTACTGACCAAAAGGATTTCCACAAGGCATTCTAGTTCTCAGTAGCCGTCACCAACTTGCCAGTCAAGGCTTTGATAGTTTTTTGGGCCTGCACAAGATCCCTGTCAGCTCCACGCCTAATCAACTTAGCAAGCACGAGTTCTTCTTCAGCTCGAGTAATTACCTCCTCAGCCTTATTGTGGTTAGTACGAACAAGTGTCTTCATCTCCTCGATACCCTCCAAGAGCTTCTGCTTTTCAACTCGGAGAGCTAGACCAGGCAACAAAAAACAAGTCAGCAGAAAGGCAAATTCGAATACAAAAGGAAACGAAAAAGAACTCGCAATACTAGTGCACTCTTTCTTCATGGCCTCCACATTTTTCGAGGCCTCCTGGGCAGCTGAATCCCTCTGCTTTTCTGCCTCGACCAACCGGGCTCGGAGAGCCTTCTCCTCCTTCTGATGCGTCTGATGCTCGGTCTCCAACTCAGCCCGACAGAGGTCAAGCTCTGCCTTTAGGGTACTCACCTCAGAAGACAACTTTTTCTCAGTTTCAGACGAGAAAAAGAAGCCGGTATGATCATGAGAAAAAGACTGAGCAAAAAGAGAGAGAGAAAAACAAGACATAAGGAAAGAAGGAAGAGAACATCCAAAGAAAGAACTTTAGAAAAACTAACTTGGAGCTTTTCCCCAAAAGATGTCGCAAGGGTCGACAAGCTTCCCCAGGCGGCGGTTAGCTCTGACAACCGATGAGTAGCATCAAATTGATGCAACACATCATCGTCCAAACATGGAGCACCGGTACCAAGAGAGGCAGAAGGAGAAGTCGGCGCAGGCAAAGAAGGAAGAACTAGGGCCATATCCTGGGAGGCCCCGGCTACCTCTTCAGATGGATCCACCCCCACGGCCACGGTCACCCCCAGAGTTAGCAGATCCGAAGTAGCATGATCACCAGGGGGCCCCGTCTCCCTCACAGCCACCTCACCAACCATACTTTCTGAGTCCTTTAACTCAGTATGTGGGGGCGCACCAGAGGACTGACAAGAGGACGACTGAGGAGCAAGAGAAGGCGAGGGTCTGCAAGATGATAGGAAAACTCAATGATAAGAATATGAGTCAGGGAAAAATAAAATAGAAGCAAAGAAGCATGACAAGGAATCACTCACTCAGCTACCCTCTTCTTCAGAAAACCAATAGAGGACCTAAGAGGGGGAACTATAGTGGCAAAAACATCACCGCCACCCTATGACAGGAGCGGCGTGGCCAGTACTGGAGCCCCAGAAGAACTCAAACCCGATGACCGCTTACTACAAGAGAACAAGACCAAAGTCAAAACAAAAAGAGGGGTTCAGCAATAGGCAAACAAGAAAACAACTCACCGACGAGTAACAAGGGCGGCATCATCATCCTCTTCTTCCTCACTCTCAACCAAGGCCACCATGGCACCAGCTGAAAAAGGACAAAAGTACTCAGCAAAAGATAAAAACAAACAACAAAAGGGCAGAGCGTATTAATATGCTCACCTAAGAGCATGCTAGCTACAACTAGAGTACCTGGATGAGTACTCGACTGGCGAGACTTCTTGGCAGCAGATGGAGCAGAAGAAGAACTATCCGCTTGCCCCCTCTTTCTGAAAGTACGAGGAGCTCGAGGAACTAGATGAGGAACATACTCTACATATACATCAAGGTTTGCGGAAGAAACGCCAGAAAATATTGTGGTGGTCTGAAACTTACTGGTCAAGGATGCCCCAGCAAGACTACCCCCAGCCTCCACATTTGTAGGGAAATCATCAAGGGGAATTGGATCAGCGAAATTACGCCCTAATTCCTATAAAAGAGTAAAACAACAAGACAAGGAAGATTAAGCAAAAAGTGGATACAACAAAAGACACACAAAAGTACCCGCATAAGAAAAGAACAACTCGCAGCAGGGGGTGGGTTGTTAGCACTGTACTCAAGGACAGCAAGCGGGATGACGCTTACTCCTTTCATCATCTTTTGAAGATGCTCGAGCACCTCCTCATCAGTCAACTCAAGGGCAGGGACCATACGAGAAGGGTCCTCCGCCCCAGAGTACTCAAAGCCATATTTTTCTCGCTCCTTCAGAGGTTGAAATCGGTGGCGAAGAAAACTAGAAATAATCCTGAAGCTGGTCAAGCCTTGCTATTTCAGAGTACAAATCCTCTCAAGAAATGGCTTGATCGCCTGGACTTCAGCCGTCGTCACAGGATTCTTTTCCCATCGGTCATTAACCAAGGGACCAGATCCAGAATGAACGAAAAGAGGAGGAATCAAATTGGCGGCATAAAACCAGTCGGTACGCCAATCCCTCATAGAATCAACCAGGTCATAGTCAAAGAATTTGCTCTTAAGACCCTAGCGAAACTGAATCCCGCAGCCACCAAGAACATTGGTGTCATCGCGATGGGGTTATGGCTTCAGACGAAAGAAGTAACGAAAGAGAGAAAGAGAAGGAGGAATTCCAAGGAAAGTTTCATAAAGATGAATGAAAACAGAAAGATGAAGGATAGTGTTGGGAGCAAGATGGTTAAGGCTAATCCCAAAATAGCTAAGAAATTGGTGAAGAAAAGCAGAAGCAGGAAGGCAGAGTCCGGCACGGATAAAGGAGATGAAAAGAATAATCTCACCAGAACCTGGAGTAGGGACCCGATGCTCGCCTGGAGCTCTCTAATCAGCAATATCCTTGCTCTGAATCAGACCATCGCTAACGAGCTCGCGAAGCTGATCTTCAGTCATTGTTGGAGCTGGCCAAATCTTCTGAGCAGCTCTCATGGCCATAAACTCTTGATTCTCAATCACAGAAAGTGATGCCTCCTCATCTACAAAGGCCGCTTGGGACTTGCTCGCTGATTTCTTCCTACCCATATACTAGTGGAAGCAATAAAGAACTAGGAGGCAATGATGATTCAAATGGCGGCACTCAGAGGACGGCAACAATGGCGACGATGGAAGTTTGGAGACTAGGGTTTCAAGGGAAAACTAGGGCAGTAAAGCAAAAGAAGAGGAAAGGCCCTTAAATAGATTTTACACTAGTAAAGACGTGGCCCACCAGGCCTATTTTAACACGGCATGGGGACGCAATGGTCCATTTACTGACACAGCTAAAATGACAGACAACACAAATCCTCACAACGGTACAGTTCAATGGGCAGATTTTAGACTTATCCATCCAGCACCACGGTGGAGTTATCATATTGTTACAAAAAGAACTCATCAACCATGAAGCAAAGAAGGGTTACCTCACAAGGAACGCAACAATACGGTCCTTATAGAAAGAACTCGGGAATCTCATAAACAGCTGGGACATCAGGAGAATAAAGAATGACAACTCAGAAGACAAGATTCTTTCCATTATAAATGGTTTCAAAAATAGAAGATTACACATCTTACAAGACCCAACGAACTCGGTACTATGACAAGCAAGGTAGCAAAGAGGAACCCGAACACGGCTAGGCTCTAGAATGACTATGTGTTCCAAATTGCTACTCGGTAGAACAAACCGCACTCGGCTACACTATTTTATTCAAAGGATGGACGCAGTGCATCCAAGGCGGAAATCAGCAGCATGGCGGGACAACATGGAGCAGAGAAGGCCAGCGGGCATCTATCTACCCAAGACCGATGTGATGTTGGATATGGTGTTGATCTACATCGGACAGTCTCAGGGCAGTCGACGAGGATCAACCCAGAACTACCAGATGAAGGAACATATCCCACATCACAAGACTCCCTCCGACTACCGCCACGTACTTCCAAGTACAATGCTGCTACAGGATTAGCCTACCTCTAATCCCTATCACAAGACTCCCTCCAGCTACGGCAAGATACACAAGAACTGCCAAATATGCCCAAAGGCTGCTCTACTTCACAAACTACCATATTCATGACTATGGAGATTTCACACCATGCAACAGAATGCTCGATGAATCAAAACAGCACACAAGGAGGATATTTATAGGCCAAAGAAGCAGTGCACATGGACCAGGAGCACCAATGGAACAAACCTAACAAAGGACATAGTGAAAAGATAGAATTCAATGAAAGAGGACTCAGGCATGAAGGAGCAGTACTCAAGAACGAGCATATTCGGAACAATATACCAACACTGTACAACTCATGAACGAACAACATTTACTATCAACCACCACCATACAACTACATCTAACAATAGCAGACTACTAGAGAACATGCCAAGAACCTATATCCAAGTTCTTTTTGGATAAAAGAACCCAGCAAGAGGCTCGGGGGCTACACTCAGAGAGTGCACTTTTTTCCTTAAAAAAAGTGCACATCACTCAGAAGAATTCCTCAAGACAGCAGTTTTTCAAACAAACATAAGATTCAAGACCCTCCAACTTTTTGTTCCAAATAGCAAGAGGCTCGGGGGCTACACTTAGTGAGTGCACTTTTTCCTTCAAAAAAGCGCACATCACTCAGAAGACTTCTTCAAGACGGACCACTTTAGGGCTACACGACAAAAAGAACCCGGACATAGCTATACCCGAGCTCCTTTTGACAAAGAACCCGGGTACATGCTCAGGAGCCCGTCAACGAAGAATCAGAGCGATTTCAAGAGAAGGCCCTCTAGCTCCTTGTGCCAAACAGCAAGAGGCTCGGGGGCTACACCCAAATGGGAGTACTTTTTTCTTCAAAAAGGTACACACCACGCGAAGATCTCACGAAGCGCTACACGGTTTCGCTCAAGAAAGCACTCGGACGACGCTTGTTCCTGCTCGACAAGACTTGAAGGAACAAGACGAGGCTTCCAGAGCTCAACCATAAAGTGCTCGGGGGCTTGTCAGTGCAAGACCCATGGGATACCCCGTAAGGAAGGGAGAAGATCTAGTCTAACTAGGATTCTTCCCCTATAATCTTAGTAGTAGTATTATTCTATAATCCTACTAGGAACTCTCTTTGTAAACCGACTAGGATTCTGACCTCCTGACTATATAAAGGAGGGTAGGGTTCCTAGAGACAGGACGACAATGCAACACACAACACTTGACAATCATTCCAACGCAAAGGCTAACGCTGAACTGGATGTTTGGCTATTACTCGATCATGGTCGAGGGCCCGAACCAGGATAAATCGACTGTCTTTTGCGTTTACCGTCGAGTTCTGCATATGCTGAAGCCCGAACAAACTGCCCTGGGTACCCCCGTGGTAGGCTATCGGTGGTGAAACATCAACACAAGCTTCCCCCTAGTCCTCGTTGGAGCCCGTCGCAAGGAATCCCTCGCAAGGGCCAAGCTCCCGGTTAGGTAACTCCGTGGATAGGCTCGGGTCTTCCCCACGCGCAAGTGGGGTCCGACGTGCCTTCCGGCAAGCCACTCCTAGATGATCCCCGCCATCTTCACTATCAAGCTTCCGGCCGAACTGCCGCAGGCCTTGTTCCCTTTGGTACACGGTGGCGGCCACACCACAAACGTGGTTGGTGTGATCTCGCAAGACTACAAGCCCCTCCGATGTATAACAATGGTGCGCGCAAGCACCGAGTGATAAGAGGTGTGCAAACCTCACTAAACACTAGGCCTAAACCTAGAGCAAGCACATAAGCGGTGGTCTAATCAACCTAAGCACTTTGTAAAGCACCTACGCTAATCACCTAATGAATCACTAAGCACTATGCAAGTGGAGATCACTAAAATGGTGTATCAACACCCTTGGTATGTTTCCTCACTTCTCCACATATCAAATGGCCAGTTGGAGGGTCTATTTATAAGCCCCATAGAGAAAGTAGCCGTTGGGGGCAAAACCTAGCTTTCTGCTACTGACTGGACGCTGCTGTTGTCATGACCGGATGTGTCCGGTCGTCCCGACCGTTAGAGCTCGTGCATTGATCGGACTTTGGGCCAAGTCCGGTCTCACTCGATCGGACGCATCCAGCCGCGCTAGCGCCGCTCTGGAACCTCTCTGGACTCGATCAGACGTTGTACTTTGTGCATCCGGTTGTCTAGTGCCGCTACGTCCGGTCATGCTGAAAACATTGCCGTGACGAAGAACAGTGTCATCGGTGCGTCCGGTCACTGCTTCGCTCAGCGTCCAGTCACAGCTGCTGACGCCTGCTATTTTTGAGCAACTGATCGGATGCGTCCGGTCCCTATAAGAGCCGTGTCCGGTCACCTCTGCTGAGCTCGTTTCTTTGCGATCTTGCGTCCGGCTTGATTCCCATCTTCGTGCTTGGACTATGCTTGATATCTTGGGTCTTCTCTTGTGCTTCTAGGGTCTTGCTTATGGTGTTGATCATGGGATCATCATGTCGCCTTTGTCCAAGTCACGTCTTACACCCTATTGAACTACAAAACAAGCACTTGCAAATTCATTAGTCCAATTTGGTTGTGTTGGTCATCAAACACCAAAATTCAAACTAAATGGGCCTAGGGTTTATTTTCCTTGCAATCTCTCCCTTTTTGGTGATTGATGACAACACGACCAAAACAAGCAAATAATAAAAATTTTGGAATTTAAAAACTATTTACTTGCTAGGATGCAATGCAAAGGGCAAGGTTATATGATGCTAAAAGATACCACATGTAAACATCTTTGGAAACTTATCTTGTCCTTGCAAATGTCCCCATATGGCATTATGGATTTAAGCCTCCCCCTAACTCCACAATCCACTATTCTCCCTTTCTCATACCATTACCACTTGTAAATTATTATGATCGGGCTTGTTTTTGGTCCTACAGATTCTCTCCCTTTGGAATGAAACACCGAAAAGGAAGACATTAGTAGCACAAGGGAGGGTCAAACTTTGTGATCCTTTGTATGTGGAGTGGAATAGGTCACAAAATTTGACTCTCACATTACATAGACTAAGCTCCCCCTAAATATATGCATACATATGATGGAGAATGTAGTTTATGCATAATTGGCAAATTAATGCTTAAGGGAGTTTAATCTATATAATGCATGGAGAGAGCATATAAATACCAAAGTGAAATCAACATGATGATATTGGTTTAGAAATACCACATGTGGAAACCAATTTGATTAATACCACTTGCAATAGGTGGTGGATATTTGAAGTATGATGCTTAACTTCGGGGACTCCATTTTCCTTGCTGTGAGACTACTACACACATGATAAGCTTAAAAAGGTGTTAGTATCAAAGCATCCAACTTGTAGAGTAACCTCCCCCTAAATTTGTGCACACAAGTATGGAATACTTGTAGGAGACATGCATAAAAAAATACCACTTGAAAGATGACATCATATGAATGTGAGAATCATTTTCGAAAGTGATATTTGAGAGAAATTATCTACAATTTGGACTTTGGCACATATTAGATGAACAATTGTAAAACAAGCTATGTGTCATGCTCCTAAACAATTTAAACCATGTAGGTTTGCTCCAAGGGTTAAGAGTGAAACCGAGCAAGCCTACCATAAGATATACCTAGTGTATGTAAGACAAAAGATTAAACATGCAAATACAAACCTAGGCATGAAAAGGAACTAGATGCTAATTGAAATTGCAAGAATTTAAATCTAGTTACCTAACATGGGAAGGAGAATTTGGGTCCATAGTGTTCACTAACCCACTTGACAATTTCCTTGTCCATAATGATGCACCCCGTGAAATGCACCCAAACTTTGCCAAGTCTCCAATTCCCCGAAGTCCATCGGACATCTCACTTCCCTTTCGGGATCCAAACCTTCTTGGTGCTCTTCATGTTGAAAATGATCTCCTTTGGCACCCAAATGCGTTTGGCCCCATTGTTGGCTTGCTTGTTCACCTTGATGGCCACCACCTTGTCATTTTCTTCTTCTTCAAGAGATAAGGTGTGGAGGCCTTTTTTGTCCACCTTGTTGGTGTAGGTGTTGGTGAGCTTGCTTGTTTCCTGTTTATTTTTCTCTTTCTTCTTAGCTCCTCCCCCATTCTTCACCTTACACTCATAGGACTTGTGGCCTTCCTTGTGACACACGTAGCAAACCACAATTTGTCGTTCATCAAGCTTCTTCACTCCCTTGACGGTGTTATCTTGATGAAGTTGGGCTTGCTCCTTCCTACCTTTCACTTGAGTCAAGTCCTTGGTGAGGCGAGCCACTTCTTGCTTGAGTTGCTCATTCTCCATTGCGACCTCTTGTGTGCATGTTTCTACGACAACTTTCTCAACACAAACTTGGTTGCACAAGGGTGAGTCTAAACATAAATCATTACAAGAAGCAGAGGCATCCTTTTTAGGCATGTCAAAGATAGAACTTTTCTTTTTAGGTGCCTTGGTGAGGGTTGCACCGACGGCTTCAAAATTAGCAACTTTATTAGTTAGCTCATCACAATGTTTGCACATGATTTCTATTTTAGCAAGCAAACTTTTATAATGTGAGCTAGCTAACTTTTCCTTTAATTTTTCATTTTTCTTTACAAGTTGCTCATCATTGATTGTGCAATTATTTGTGTTTGCACTAGTCTCAAGTTGCTCAATTTTAGTAGATAGCTCCATATTAAGATTGGCAAAAGTTTCATATTATTCAAGCAAAGTAACATAATCTTGTTGTGAGCTATCTAGTTTTTCTTTTAATTTTTCAAGCTTCTTTTGTTGACTAGTGCAAACTTTAGCAAATTTAAGATTTACTTGCACAATTTCATCATAAGAAGGTAGCTCATCATCACTATCACTATCATGGTCACTATCTGTCGACACAGAATTTCATCCCGTGCCGAGGACACACGCAGCAAGCCAGAAGGGTCCGCTCGATGGAGCAGATCCGCCTAGCTTCAGCGCAAGGGTGGTCGATCCTACGCAATCCTCCCGAGGCATGCTAATCAATTTGGCCCTACAATTGACAAGGAGAGAAAGTTCATCTATAATTAAGGGCAGAACTTGCCGGTGTTACCAGACAGTCCCGAATGTACGGCTGTGAGAGCCGATATGAAAGGAAATCAGCTAAATAGCTGATTCTAGTATATTCATGAGAATAAGTCAGTTAGAGCTCATGGGGTCGTGTGAAGAGAATCAGTTATCATTCAGGATAAACATCATTTAAACAAATATTAATCCATGGCAATAAGATATCAATGATGATCGGTCCATGCTGAGCCAATGATTATGAGTAACCAAACTCCTTTTTATGTAAAGAAACAATTCAACATCACTTAATCATTTAATAAAGATAAATCTAATGAACATGTTAGATCTCATCTATCGCCATGACTAGTGGGGCATGAGGTAGAATCATGCAGGCCATAGAAACAATAATAGACTCGACGACCCTAACTCATTACTAATATCAGTGGGGCATGAGGCAGAATCATGCAGGCCGTAATACAATAACAAGATCATGGAGCTAACATATCTTTCAACTTATCTCTACTTCAATGATCTCGTAATGTGAACAGTTCATGAAAGCATGCGATATCGGCTAAACAACCGATTCAGGCATAGCGCACAGTTAAGGTCATGTCTTCTTAGGAACGGGTCTATCAACCAACGATCCCCACTCCACGGTGCCAACAGTGGGGTGAGAGGCAGAATCCAACAGGCCGTGATGACAGGCCATGAAATAGTTCTTGCTAACTGATAGGTCTACTCAAGATCGAATATGCCTTAACCGCATGCTATGCACGATTAAGATTGACGCAAAACAACCGATAAAACATAAATCATCGCTTAAGATGTAGATTAGATCAGTTTCAGATTAGAAAACGATGAGTTAAACAAGATATAAGGCTGATCTAGATCAATCTCAATTGGGCAGAGTGATATTGCTGTAATTAGATAAACATTGAAAGCAATAAGCAATACCGGTAACTTAATGAATCTACCAAAGACTACCACTCTAAGATAGAGCCGATAACTTGACCTTGATACAATTCAAGCAGTGGGGTGTGAGGTAGAATCACACAGGCCATACTTGAATTAGGCAAGAGTCGATAACTAGCTTATACCAAAGCCGCAGTGGGGGTCGACCGGATCGATGCAGCCATACGAACAGAGGTATAAACCATGATGGTACTTACAACAAGCAGTGAAGGTCGACCAGATCGATGCTGCCGTACTTGCCAAAGAACTCGTCGAGATCTACTCTACTCCTACTCCTAAGGGGTGGCCAGAGCCGAAAAAAGTAGTTGACTTGTATTTGATTGATTGGTTCCTTTTACAATAGCCGGGGTTTGGTATTTATACCCGGGGCCTAAAACGAACCCTACTCGAGTATGACTTAATACAATCTTTGGCATAATGAAAACATTCCTAATTTAAGATAACTTAGACTCTAATCTTTCCCTTTTTATAGAGTCCAGCATGTCTCGTCTCAGCGCCGATCATAGCCTCTGTTGTTATCTGCAGGCGCTATCTGAAGAAAGCCGATTCTAGCGTTGCATCCGAATCAGCTGGTTTCAATTTGCACGCAACTGATCCCCTGCTGTCATGATCTGCACGCAACTGATCCGAGCTTCTGATATCCTTCTACCAAATTCTGGTGTAAACAAATGCCCCCAATTTTGGGACAAAAGAAAATTTGTTCCAAAATTACCATGTCTGTGCTCCCGATAGGCCCGTAGTCACGGGTAAGGAATCTTGATCTGGGGTCTACTATTCATCGCCATCCATATCAACCCATGAGTCTATGTTTCAAAACTTTTTCAGAGCATTATTGCTTCATGAGCGTTTTGGATTCATCCTTCCAAGCCGGCTATAAAAATGGCTATCTGACCCTGGTGAGAGCAAACTCAACAATTCAGCCATGCTTCGCTTTTATCTGCCTCCTCGGGTGTCCCTGATCCCGCTAGATCCTCCGTGGTCTATCCTTTTGTCATGATAATCTTGAGTGGTTAGAAGAATTCTTGTGCATGGGGTGATTGTGTCACTTATTCTAGCGCTTCGTTGAGCAAGAAGACCAGCCATCGCGGTCAGAAGAATTCTTGTGATATCACCTGAGTCTTCTCTCCATGCCCACAAAGCTATTTCAGTGTTTTGTGAAGGCTAGAATATGTGGACACCTTCCCCTTGTTTGTTCCATCAAATGCCTATCGAGAAAGCCACAAGTGTAACATCCCGCCTCTATGAGGTCAGGCACGCTTACATCTGGCAGCTTTTCTCGGACATAGACTGCCCTCACAGACCCACACAAGTCTTTTATGTGTATTTTGTCCTCACTCGTGCACACCTAGGAAGGACTTCCCGGTTGGTCACCCATCCTGAAATTGCTCTAGGCCAAGCATGCTTAACCTCAGAGTTCTTTGGAGATGAGCTTCCAGAAAAGAAGTTGCAACTTGTTGGTATGAGTATCCTATTAATCCTGTTAAGCCCTGGGCTGGGATGTTACAACAAGCTTCTTTCCAGCGGTCTCCTAGTTACCGAGGAATTAGCTAGGTATCTGTTAGGTAGGCGGTTCTTCCCTTTCTCTTGCACAATCTTATCAATGGGTCGACGTGACTTGGTTCATGATGACCCTCGGTCTTATGGGGATCCGGACTCTCTTCAATCCAAAGAAGCCTTGGTGGGTAGATTTCTAGTCAATGTAGATTCTTTGTATCTCATGATGCTTCGTAATTTGGGGAAATGATAAGTTCGAATTTGTTACCCTTCCGTTATCTGTCCCCTGAATTCCTAGAGTGCCGTTTCGCTTCCGTTTCTGATTCAACTTCACACCCCTGGCGAAATCTATCTTCTCGCCTTCCTGGGCTATATAAACGGGCCTCGGCAGTTGATCTAGGGATAACTCACTTTGCCTCAAACCTTCTGCACCCTTAGCATAGTTCCTGCTTTTTCGTAGGTCAGAGATCATAGAGAATAGCAAGAGGTTTCCTAAGAAGGTCTTCATCGGGTCTGCATCATTGCGTTAGCGCCTTCGTCGTTAGGAGGGTATATCCCGTGATGCCTCTGTTGCCTCGGGGAATAGGGCCGACTCTGTTTGGCCTTCAGGGCCTTCCTCGTCAATGGCTTGCCGCCAGCCCCCTTGCCATCAGATGAGGTGGATTGATAATGACGATCTGCTTGCCTCCATTGATCAACATGGCCAAAGTCTCGCTGAGTGTTTATCCCTCACAGAGTCGGCCCTGGCCATGGTTCAATGCCGATCACCTCCTGTGGTCGATTTGGTGGAGGATAGGTTGGCCAAGGCCGAGGCCAGAATTGTGGGTGAGATACTTGTCGTAACCTCTGCTTCTTTTCAATTTTGTCTCCGAGACTCTGATCACCTCCCCTTTGAATCTTTTAGATCTATCTGCCCAACTAGAGAGACTTCGATCAGCTGCGGATCATGCGGTGGGATTTGTCAATGCCAGGGGTACTGTTCTGGTGGTTCGTTTGTATGACATCCCAAATCGTGTCAGGAAGGTTGCTCTCCATGGCGTTCGTCATGGCGCTGCCACAGCGTTGGCTGCCACCCAAGCCCGTTCGGGCCAAAATCTTCAGCTTCTTCCCCATGGTTTTCCAGACGGAGCATACCCTAGGGAGCAGGAGCGCTTGGTTGAGGATTTCATGAGTGCCGCCAATTCTATTGCTTTTAATACCTTGACCGATGACATAGTAGGCAAGGTTTTCCTCGGCCCATAGTTTGTAATAGGCGATATTTAGTAGATAATTTTCCTATCTTAACACCATGCGCATTACTTTTGTTTATGCTTGCTTTTCCCCCACGGATGATATGCATTGTACCGGCTTTTACTCTTCTGAGTCTATTTTCGCACCAGCAGCGATACCCTTCTGGTATCGACCATTAGAGATCTCAGTCGAGCAAATTGGTCGTTGAGTATTAATCCAAACGTTAGTGTAATATTCCTTCAAATATTCCCTATTGATCTACTGAATCCTTCTCCTCCTTCCAGTGTCTCCAAAATGTACCATACACGCAATGCCTGAGCCGATAAGGTTTCCCCTGATTAGGCAACCATACCGGTTGTCTCACTTTTTGGTTGTCATAAGTGTGTCTTTGAGAGCATTTCTAGATCAGCTAGAGAAGTCAATAGCCTGCGGGAGCTGATGTCATTTGACTAGAAATACTGAGAGCGATCCATGGTGCCCTAGGCTCAAGATCTGCATGTCATCGCAGATCTTGTGTAGAACCGATCATATTCTCCGTTGTTTACTCATGCTTCCTTCTTCGACTAAAGAGCCGATTTAATATAGCCGATCCAGGCCCTTGGTTTAACCAAGTCTAAAAACACGGCTTTTATTAAGAGAACCCTTCGATTTCCTGCCTTTTAGTTGCTTAGTGCTGTATTTTCATTGGCATTAGTGAAGTGGCGCTTCACCTTCCATTAATTGCTGTTGCCTTTTACACGTCCCGAGGTGTCCGTCCCTTCGCTTCAGGTCTTCAAATACCGGTTGGTGGTTTTAGCCTCGAATACATCTTTTCTGGCAACTGTTTCTCTGCTCTTCTCCACCTATCAAAACCCTATAGTGGTACTCTTTCTCCCTTTCATAGATCCAATCACTTTTCATGGCCCACCAAGGCAAACATGTGGCGGAGGAAATCCCAGAAGAGAATATGCCGATGAATCAACGCCTCCGGCGCATGAGGTGAGATTGACATTTCTTGTTCATGATGATGAACAGTTTTGATCCGCCTACAGGTTTGTTGTGAATGATAGTCTCCGTCCTATTCCTAGGGCCAGCGGGCCCTCTGACGCCGCATCTTCTGTGCCAGCCTCGTCGTTGGATTCTTCCGATTCCTACAATGGTGACGACGCCCGGCGCTATCTTCATGAGTGGAGGATGGCTCAAAACCGTTACTCCAAGGTGACTTGGGAGAACGGCCAACTGGAGGTTCGCCTCAGGGTTTCCTAAGCTGCCCTTCACGTAGCTGAGGAGGAGGCCAGCGCCGTCCGAGCGTGGCTGGCCGAATCCGATGCCATGGTGGAGGGTAAGATGAATCCCATGAAGGCTTTTTACTCTGACTTCCATTATCTTCATCTTGACCATCTTCTTGTTCTTGTGATTGTCAGGCCTGACAGCACAGTTGGAATCTTTCCAACTGGTGGCGAACGCGGCCATAGACGCTGTCAATGCCTGGGGTTCCTCCATCGACGTTCACCTCCAAGATGTCCTGGTCCAGGAAATTGCCCTCCATGGCGTTCGTCATGGTGCAGTGGTGGCGCTGATCGCGGCACAAGTCCAGACTGAGCACAAGCTCCATGCCATGGAAACCGATTTCCCAATGGGCGATGGCCTTGAAGAACATGAATATTTGCTCGAAGAGTTCGTCATGGTAGCAGAGGCCATAGTGGACATAACTTCCACCCAAGATGTGGTGAACAAGGTCTTCGATTAGTTTGTATTTAGGATAAATCAATGAATGAAGACTCCTGTTCTTTTATGATTGTGCTTCAATGCAATGCCTTCATGTATGACTGTGAATGTTTCTTGCTCTTTTTGTTTTTTGCTCTATAGGTGATACATATCGTATCGGCTATTACTGTCTTTGAAGATGTTTACTTTTTGCACTAGAGGCGATACCCTCCTGGTATTGGCTATTAGAGCCGAGAATGAATCGACTATCGAATGTTGCCTGGGTGTTAGGATAACGTACCATAGAAACTTTCACATCAAAAGTCAAACGAGCAATCAACCCAGGTCAAACATCCTGTTAAGTGAAACATAACTTCTTCAAATCCATTAACTCTGAATTTGCCACCTTATCTAGCATTCATACATCGGCCTAAACCTTATAACTAATACTTGTTTTCCTTTATTCCAATGGCCGATATGAAGCCGTAACCTTTTTTACTAAAATAAACTCTCAGAGCCAATCGCTTGCATCGGTTGTTGGCTTTCATTGCTGATCTTAATGAAGCCTCCTTCCCATGACTTGCCAGAAAAACACTCGAAATCTCCTAGTTCCCAAAAGACTAGATCGGCTATTGCGATGCTTATGGACTCATCAGCACGAACCAGTTCGACATCATCTCCATGCCATTAAATCAAACACTGATGCATGGTCAATGGTATGTAGCAATTCGCATGAATCTAATCATGACCTAGGAGTAAACTGTATGATCCTTTCCCATCAATGACAAAGAACGTGGTGAGCAGAGTTTTACTCCCGATTATTAGTTCGATGTTTATTGCCCCCCGGGTCTTGGATGTATTTCCTCCAAAGTCTCTAAGCATCATGTCGGTCTCAAGCAAATCTCCTGGCCCCTTGCCAAGCTTACGGAAAGTGGTGTATGGCATAAGATTGACAGAAGCACCTCTCTCCACCAACATCTTGTTCATCGGCTTCCCGTCAACAAAACCTTTCATATATAAAGCCTTTAAGTGCCGATGCTTGATTGGCTTATCAAATATTGCTTGCTGCACAACCGTTAACTTGGCAACCATCTCTTCATACTCTGACTCGTCGAAGTCTGAATAAACTTCCTGATCTATCGGAGCTCTGAATTCGGGTGGTAACAATAAAGCCATTTGGATATTAGCCGATGGTTGCCTCTTATCAGCTATTTGCTTGGTACGCCATACTTGAGTTTTACCGGGTGCCTAAGCCTATTCCATCTCTCTATTCCTTAGGCGCTGCACCCTCCTCTTTTGGCTTCTCGTCAAATCTCCTAGGCACCACTGGCCTTCCTGCCACGTGTATCTTCTTTTAGTGCCTTCCTCTTCATGATCAGCCCAGTCCTGTCCAATGACTCTTTTTCCCAACCGATCATGAACACTTTCGTTTTTAAGCACCGATCCATGTTATTATGATGATATGCATCTTGAGCATGGATAGACCGGTGGTTGGTTTGAGATTGCCTATACTCCCGATATTGATTGCTACATTCTGGACAGTCGTGTCTGGTAGGCAACTTCAAATCTTTATTCCAGCAATGCCTAAAAAAGGGACAATTCCAATGTAATTCAGCTTGTTCCCTTTCATACCTCTCTTCTTCTAATTGATGCTGGTATTCTTGATCCTCTTGCCATTGCTGATAATCCTTTTCCTTCTGCCGCTGCCACTTATTCAACAGGATCCGAGATGTAACTCGCGGCTTTATTGCTCCACTCTTCGACGCTTCCCCTTGCTCATATCGGCTCTTCTACTGATCACGACGTCGTCTAATCTCTCTATATTCATCAGTCGATATTTGCATCTTGGGATCAATTGTTCTAGCTTCTTTCAATCTGGCCAATGTTAGGACCTTAGTCTTTCCTTTGAATATCTCAACATCAACCATATTTTGATATCCTGGGAAAGGATTATCATCTACTTTCATCTTTCGAGGCGTGTCGAACTTGAGCCTCCCCTGCTGAATAGCCCTCTGTATATGCTGCCAAAAAATTCTGCACTCATTAGTAGAATGAGAAGTAGCATTATGGAACTTGCAGAACTTCTTAATCTTCAACTGTTCAAGGGGTAACATAACATGATTGTTTGGCAATTTGATCTGACCCTTCTCAAGTAAGAAGTCAAAGAGCTTGTCCGATTTTGTGACATCAAAGTCATAGCTCTCCTTAACTCCTCCTCCCCAAGGATTTGGCGCCATCACTATCTTCTTGCCCCAATTCCATTCAGCTGCAGCGACCTCTTCTTCTTCATCTTCATAGCCGTCATTGACTGAATATGGATCGTAAGCTTTGGCTACTGAAGTACTCTTCTGGAATTGGGTATCTCTGCGTATGCTCTGGAATTGGCTATTAAGTGCTACACTCGTTGAGCCAATTGACCCAAGTTGTCAAATTCCTGTCCCAGCAGCTTCTCTTTCCACATCGGCAGCATTCCTTGGATGGCTAAAGCAGCTAGTTGATCATCGGCCAAGCTCAATGAGAAACACAGATTCTTAGTCTCTCGGAATCTTTGAAGAAATTTAGTGCCCGATTCATTAGTCCTCTGTCTCATGGTTGTCAGATCGGTTATTTTCTTCTCTCCAGTCCTAGTGTAAAAATATGTATGAAACTTCTTCTCTAGGTCGGCCCAATTGGCAATGGAGTTGACCGGTAGTGATGAGAACCAAGTGAAGGCTAGCCCTGACAGGGACAAGGAGAAGAAACAAACTCGATGGGCATCCTCAACTAACACTTTGCCCAATTGTGTAAGATACCGACTGACATGTTCTATTGTGCTTGTACCGTCTTGACTAGTGAACTTGGCGAATTCCAGGAGTCTGTAATTTGTAGGAAGGGCGACCAAATCATACCATTCTGGATATGGGCGTTTGTATGAAAAAGTCATTCCTTTTGGCTTTAGACCGAACCAATTCTTCATCATCTTGGTCACCTTGAGCAGTAACTCGTCAGCTTGCGGATCTGGATTTCTCGGTACTTGCTGACCCATCTGTGGATTGAAATCCTGCATGCCTTGATATCCTGGATTTGGTATCATGTGGAGGGTGTTATAATCCATGCCATAATGATAGCCTTGTGGAATCTCAATCTGTTGGGTCCTTTGCTGGCTTGCTGTTTGAAGTCTCTGATTATAGACATAAGGATCTATATCTCTACGGATCCTCTGAATAGATGGTGCTATCTTCTAAGCTGACGACAGTATGTGGCCTGATGTGCCAAAATTGATCATCTGGTTTTGACTTTGCCCCACTGGCTGCTGCACATGCTGTACTGATGGTCCAGAATTGTACTATATCTAATTTGTAGCAGTACCCGGAGTTTGTTCAGATGAACCTTGAAGTGTCTAGACGCCACCATTACCAGTTGGTGCTACTTCTTGATGACTGGTACCAACTTGATTGGTCCCTTGGGTCAATGGATCTGGAATATTATAACAAGTCGATCCAACCTGACCAACTAGAATTCCATGAATCGCCTCTTTCATGGCGTTGTGAAATGCGTCAATGAAAGCTTCATTGTGGCTTGATATGGTATCATGAACAAACTTGTCTATGGCTTCCGTAAAGAAATGCCTATCTTCAGCTTTGACCATATCTGTCTGCCCATGTAGTAGAACTCTTGGTAGTGGAAATTTCTAAATAATTGTGCTGTCATGTGTTTTGGTGTAGGACAACAAACACATCTTCTGAAATTCTTCCGTAGCTTTGTTGATGGTATCCTTATCTTCATCAGGTAGGTCTTCATAATGTACCATAAGGATGATGTTGTTGTTGTGAACCACCATGATGACTGTGGTGTCCCACCGGGCGTGCCAGAAATGTGTGTCGACATAGAATTTCGTCCCGTGCCGAGGACACACGCAACAAGTTGGAAGGGTCCACTCGATGGAGCAGATCCGCCTAGCTTCAGCGCAGGGGTGGTCGATCCTGCGCAATCCTCCCGAGGCATGCCAGTCAATTTGACCCTGCAATTGACAAGGAGAGAAAGTTCATCAGTAATTAAGGGCGGAACTTGCCGGTGTTACCAAACAGTCCCAAATGTACGGCTGTGAGAGCCGATATGAAAGGAAATCGGCTAAATAGCCGATTCCAGTATATTCATGAGAATAAGTCAGTTAGAGCTCATGGGGTCGTGTGAAGAGAATCAGTTATCATTCAGGATAAACATCATTTAAACGGATATTAATCGATGGCAATAAGATATCAATGATGATCGGTCCATGCTGAGCCAATGATTACGAGTAACCAAACTCCTTTTTATGTAAAGAAACAATTCAACATCACTTAATCATTTAATAAAGATAAATCTAATGAACATGTTAGATCTCATCTATCACCATGACCAGTGGGTATGAGGTAGAATCATGCAGGCCGTAGAAACAACAATAGACTCGATGACCCTAACTCATTACTAATATCAGTGGGGCATGAGGCAGAATTATGCAGGCCATAATACAATAACAAGATCATGGGGCTAACATATCTTTCAACTTATCTCTACTTCAATGATCTCGTAATGTGAACAGTTCGTGAAAGCATGCGATATCGGCTAAATAGCCGATTCAGGCATAGCGCACAGTTAAGGTCATGTCTTCTTAGGAACGGGTCTATCAACCAACGATCCCCACTCCACGGTGCCAACAGTGGGGTGAGAGGCAGAATCCCATAGGCCATGATGACGGGCCATGATGACGGGCCATGAAAAGGTTCTTGCTAACCGATAGATCTACTCAAGATCGAACATGCCTTAACCGCACGCTATGCACGATTAAGATTGACACAAAACAGCCGATAAAAACATAAATCATCGCTTAAGATGTAAATTAGATCAGTTTTAGATTAATAAACAATGAGTTAAACAAGATATAAGGCCGATCTAGATCAATCTCAATCGAGCAGAGTGATATTGTTGTAATTAGATAAACAATGAAAGCAATAGGCAATACCGGTAACTTAATGAATCTACCAAAGACTACCACTCTAAGATAGAGCCGATAACTTGACCTTGATCCAACTCAAGCAGTGGGGTGTGAGGCAGAATCACACAGGCCATACTTGAATTAGGCAAGAGTCGATAACTAGCTTATACCAGAGCCACAGTGGGGGTCAACTGGATCGATGCAGCCATACGAATAGAGGTATAAACCATGATGGTACTTACAACAAGCAGTGGAGGTCGACCGAATCGATGCAGCCGTACTTGCCGAAGAACTCGCCGAGATCTACTCTACTCCTACTCCTAAGGGGTGGCCGGAGCTAAAAAAATTAATTGAGTTGTATTTGATTGATTGGTTCCTTTTACAATAGCCGGGGTTTGGTATTTATACCTGGGGCCTAAAATGGACCCTACTCGAGTACGACTTAATACAATCTTTGGCATAATGAAAACATTCCTAATTTAAGATAACTTGGACTCTAATCTTTCCCTTTTTATAGAGTCCAGCATGTCTTGTCTCAGCGCCGATCATAGCCTCCGTCGTTATCTGCTGGCGCTATCTAAAGAAAGCCGATTCTAGCGTTGCATCCGAATCAGCTGGTTTCTGCACGCAACTGATCCCCTGCTGTCATGATCCTGTGAGCTCCTGAGCTTCTGAGATCCTTCTACCAAATTCTGGTGTAAACACTATCACTAGGGATAGGCTTTTTGTTACCTCATGCCATAAGGCACACATGTGAAGAGCTTGATGATGAGTGCTTGTGCCTGCGCCTCTTGTGGTGGTCTTCTTCTTAACTTGAAGAATTGTCCCATGACCTTATTGATGTGAGGGCTTTGTCCTTGCACACCTTCTTCTTTATCTTGGGTGTGGTCTTGTTTGGACAAACTTTCACAAAGTGCCCCAACTCACCGCATCCATAGCATCCCTTCTTTCTTTGCTCATTTCTTTGATTTGTGAAAATGAAATCTTGAATTTGGATGGGCACACCCTTGACATTGAGCCTTTGGATCATCCTCTCTACCTTGTTGATAAGTTTGATTGATTCTTCATCAAGGTCAGAGGTGGAGGAGGAAGATTGATCATCATCACTTGAATCTTCATCATCATCATCATCTTCATCTTCTTCTTCTTCACTTGAGGAGCTTGAGCTTGAGATTGTCTCAACTTGCTTACCCTTCATCTTCTTTTTCTCACTACATGTGAGAGCTTTGCCTTTGCTTGATGAAGAGGCTTCTTCTTGACCCATCTTGCATGACATTTCAAATGCCACTATCTTGCCAATAACTATGGCCAGGGTCTTGGTGCTCAAGTCCTCCATGTTGTGAAGGATGGTGATGATGCTTGCATATTTCTTTTGTGGTAGCACGGATATGATCTTCCTTATGATGTTCGCATCATCTAGCTTTGTTAATCTGATTGAATGGAGCTCATTGATAATTAGATTCAAATGAGAATGCATATCATGAACAATCTCATCATCATTCATTTTAAAGGAATCATAATTTTGTTTAGCTAGACAATGTTTTTGCTCACGGACATTAGTTATGCTGTCATAGAGCTCTTGGAGTTTTAACAAAATTTCATGTGCTGTATTTAAAGTTAACACTTGGTTAAACACATCCATGCTAAAAGATTCAAACAAGCAATTTTTAGCTCTAGCATTGAAATGAATTTCTTTTTCTTCACTCTTTGTGGGTTTATCGGGATTCTTAATGGGTTTCATCCCATCATGAGTGACTCTCCAAACACCCAAATCTACCACCTCAAGGTGACAAGCCATTCTAGCTTTATAGTAGGGGAAGTTAGTGCCATCAAAGTGCGGAGGCCTAGAGGTATCCATCCTAACCATTCTAAATAGCATCGGCTCAACGGCGGTGAAGCCAAAAGTCCAAATTGAGCCAACCTGGCTCTGATACCACTTGTAAGGGACTATGATGCCTAAGGGGGGGGGGTGGATTAGGCAACTTAAAACTCTAACTCTAACTAAGGCCTCTAATTTCACCTAGTCAAAACCTATGCAAAAGATAAACTATCTAAATGTGCAACTATGGTTTTGCTAAGTGTGATGCTATCTCTACAACAAAAGGAGTTATGCAACCTAGGTTCCAAACCTATCAACTAGCCTATTACTAAGCTAGGAAAGTAAAGCACAAACCAAGATTGCAATGTAAATGTGGAAGCTAAAGAGTAAGGTAGAGATATGAAAACTCCCATCGACGACTCCAGTATTTTTTACCGAGGTATCGAGAAATGCGCAAGCTTCCCCCTAGTCCTCGTTGGAGCCCCTCACAAGGAATCCCTCGCAAGGGCCAAGCTCCTGGTTGGATAACTCCATGGATAGCCTCGGGCGTTCCTCACGTGCAAGTGGGTCTCCGACGTGCCTTCCGGCAAGCCACTCCCAGATGCTCCCCACCGTCTTCACTATCAAGCTTCCGACCAAACCGTCGTGGGCCTTGTTCCCTTCGGTACACGGTGGCGACCACACAACAAACGTGGTTGGTGTGATCTCACAAGACTACAAGCCCCTCTGATGTACAACAATGGTGCGCGCAAGCACCGAGTGATAAGTGGTGTGCAAACCTCACTAAACACTAGGCCTAAACCTAGAGCAAGCGCATAAGCGGTGGTCTAATCAATCTAAGCACTTCACAAAGCACCTATGCTAATCACCTAATGAATCACTAAGCACTATGTAAGTGGAGATCACTAAAATGGTGTATCAACACCCTTGGTATATTTCCTCACTTCTCCACATATCAAATGGCTAGTTGGGGGTCTATTTATGAGCCCCATAGAGAAAGTAGCCATTGGGGGCGAAACCCAGCTTTCTTCTACTGACCGGATGCTACTGTCGTCCTGACCAAACACGTCTGGTCGTCCTGACCGTTAGAGCGCGCGCATTGATCAGATTCTGGGCTGAGTCTGGTCTCACTTGATCGGACGCGTCTGGTCATGCTGGCGCCGCTCTGGAACCTCTCTGGACTCGATCCGATGCTGTACTTTGTGTGTCTGGTCATCCAGTGCCATTGTGTTTGGTCACACTGAAAACATTGCCGTGACAAAGAATAGTGTCATCGGTGCATCCGGTCACTGCTTCGCTCAATGTTCGGTCACAGCTGCTAACGCCTGCTGTTGCCGAGCAACTGATCAGACGCATCTAGTCCCTATAAGGGCCGCGTCCGATCACCTCTGTCGAGCTCGTTTCTTCATGATCTTGCGTTCGGCTTGGTTCCCATCTTCGTGCTTGGACTATGCTTGATATCTTGGGTCTTCTCTTGTGCTTCTAGGGTCTTGCTTATGGTGTTGATCGTTGGATCATCATGTCACCTTCGTCCAAGTCATGTCTTGCACCCAATGTTTTCCTAAACGCTAAACAGTAAACAGTCGGTCACCTACCGTTTAGCCATTATTCGAGCAAAACGTCCCATTAAACGGGCTAAACGGCCAATTAAACAGGGTAAACGGGTGATTAAACAGAAATGGCGCACCACTATATAGCGTTTACACGGTGTGTAAACAGGCTAAACGACCATTTAGGCAAACAGTGCTTGCACCCTATTGAATTACAAAACAATTACTTGCAAATTCATTAGTCCAATTTGGTTGTGTTGGTCATCAAACACCAAAATCCAAAGTAAATGGGCCTAGGGTCCATTTTCTTTATAGTGGCAACCACCAAGAGAAACAAGTGAATCCCGCAGCGAAACACAATCACCATGTGCCTCTAGATGCAATCACTCAAGCAATGCACTTGGATTCACTCTGAATCTCACAAAGATGATGAATCAATGATTGAGATGAGTGGGAGAGCTTTGGCTAAGCTCACAAGGTTACTATGTCAATGCAAATGGCCAAGATAGTGAGCTTGAGCCAGCCATGGGGCTTAAATAGAAGCCCCCACAAAATAGAGCCATTAGGCTCTCACTACAGCCCAACTCAAGGCGACCGGACGTGCGACGCCTAGTGTCTGGTCCGTAGATCTATGCCACATGTCCCTTTAGTTTAACCTTGGCCGCATGATCCAAACAGTCACCAACCTTCCTCTCATGGTTAAGTAATGGTCGGACGCGCCATCCAGAAGACCAGACGTGCCGGTGCAAGTCAGCTCATGCGTTCGCCCGCGCCAACACACATCGACCAGACGCGCCGCTCCCCGCAGTCTCCCAGCATCAGGTCACTTCTAGTAAGCATCTAGAGAGGGATTTTGCTGACCAAACATGTCCGTTCACGTATGACCGGATGTGCCTCAGCGTCCGTTCCTCTCTGGCTCACTCGATTGCCTACATCAGCATACGTTAGTGCCTGATCGGACACACATTTGTCACGTTAGGTCACAAACACTATTTAGCGTCCGGTCGTAGAATTGACAACGCCCCTCACTACCTAACACTGATCGGACGCAGACTCAGAGTCTGGTCGTTGCGGGAGCAGCGTCCAGTCACTGAAAAATAGTGTCTCCACTTCACCAACTTCTCCACCCTTGCTCAAATGTGCTAACCACCAAGTGTTTCACCTTGTGCACGTGTGTTAGCATATTTTCACAAATATTTTCAAGGGTGTTAGCACTCACTAGAATCTAAATGCATATGCAATGAGTTAGAACATCTAGTGGCACTTTGATAACCGCATTTCACGATGAGTTTCACCCCTCTTAACAGTACGGCTATCTATCCTAAATGTGATCACACCCACTAGGTGTCTTGATCACCAAAACAAAATGGCTCTATGGATTTAACCTTTGCCTTGAGCCCATTTTGTTTTTCTCTTTCTTCTATTCCAAGTCCGAGCACTTGATCATCACCATGGTCACACCACCACCATCATGATCTTCATTGTTTGCTCAACCACTTGGAATATACTTAACCTATCTCATATTCACTTAGAGCACATAGGTTAGTACATAGGGTTTCATCAATTCACCAAAACCAAACTAGCACCTTCATGCTGCCACTGTCGTTGTCGGGTTCTGCCGACGCCCCCTTGCAGTACCCTATAGGCCCCATCCGAGCTCAGTGGACAACCATGTGGTGCGTGCTAGGAGGCCAGTGGATTGCCACCATGAGCGGAGTGTCACAGTCGGTTAGCACCCTTTGCCGTCGATGTCACAGCATGCCTAGGCCGCTTGTAGTCCTTGGCGAGGTGGCCAGAAGCCGTGGCAGCGTAGGCAATGCTAAGGCACAACTGGCAAGTCACTACTCGGTGCGACTAGGAAAGGCAGTTGAAGCATCTGCCATGAAGCTCTGCGGGGATCTTTTGGGCCTGTGGAAGCTATTTTGGGTCGTGGCGAGGCTTAGCCTAGGCGGCCGTAGGTCCATCTCCTACGGGGGGAGTATCTCTCGTCACCCATCGGTGTTGGGGGTGGAGACCGGTCCATGGCCGCTGAGGCTTTGGTGGATAGGGACGCGACCATCCATCGGCTGAGCACCACACACCAGCTGGGGGCACGGCCGGTTGCGTTTCCTCTGGCTTCACCTAGGTCCTTGCCGTCCAGCATTCGCTCCGCCATAGCCTAGAACCATGATCGAACAAGACTAGGCGCGCGTCCGGGACGTAGTTACCGGCTTCACCAGGCGATGAATGACGTGTAGGTAGGTTGTGGGGTGGTCGTCGTTGGATTGCTCGTCGTTATTGTCTGGCTAGCGACGACCCTCGTGCGCCCTCCTGAGGAGCACCCTAGGTAGAACGGTGCCGCAGCCAGTGAGAGGGAGGAGTTCGGGGTGGCCAGCGGCGTCACGGCATGCCTCGAAGGCCCGGTCTTGGGCCCAACTGCCCTAGCTCCAACTCTCGCATGCTGGGTGGCCACCGCCATGGCGGCATCCGGCCCCGACGGTGGAGGGGTCCTGGGTGCGCTAGATCGGGCCTCCTTACATGGCTGCGGGGTGGCCGTGGCGACACAGCGGCAGTGTCTGTGCCTAAGTGGTTGGCGCAGACCCCGCGGACGAAGGCGGCGACCGCACGGCCTTCTCATGAGTGGCCGAAGCGTCGACACTTGAGCCAGCGCTCTGCAGGTGTTCACATGGCTGGAAACGCTCAGGGTCGTCTGCGAGAGAGGAGGTGATCGTCGGCGTGGGGCCGCCGGCCAGAGCCGGCGGCGTGGGAAGGTGGTGACACATCCCCCTGGCGTGGAACTGTGGCCTGAGAGAGTGGCGGAGGCAGAGCTAGAGGGGTTCAGGGAGGGAGCAGGGAGGGGGAGGGGCTGCCGAAGCCGGGATGGCGTCCGGTGGCGGCGACGGCGCGTGGGTGGCGGCTGCCGAGGGAGTCGTAACCCTAGGAGAGCCCCTAGGTTCGCAATCACTTTTTCAAAATTTGGAGCACGTGGTGCGGCCATATGCAGCCAAATCTGTGTGTAATTTTTTGTTTGGAAAATTGTTTACACTGTTAGTTGTGATTATAATAAAGTATTTCTTGTTTATTGATGTTGCCCTTTTATGCTTGGAAATATTGACACAAATCATCAAATACCATGCACACAAAAAGATTTGGGGGTTTAATGTATATATGAGAAATTTTACTGTCACGAAGATCTGGACAAAATTGTTGTAAAACATATGGACTCTATCCTAGAAGGAAAGGAGATGGAGGAATCCTAATCCTAATCCTAGTCTGTTTGTACGTGGGCTCTTATCAAACTCTTAGGCCTTGGCTGGACTATATATACGTGGGAGCTCTATGTTGTAATGACCAATATTCAGAGAAATAAAGAATAGTCTCCCTGTGTCTATTTGTTCTTCTACTTTTACCTACTGTGTTTATCATGAGAGACGGAGAGGGGAAGGTCTTAACCACTGACAATATGTTTTATAACACGTTATTAGCACGACAAGCTCTACGTCAACATCGTCATTGAAGCCGCCGCCGATCTTCGACGCCGACCCTTGTGCCGACGTCTCAGGGCAACTACTTTGACGACGTCGACATCTCCGATGTTGTTAGCGGAACGGATCTGCTACCTCTACCTGCAACTAATATGAACTACATTGAGCAGACAGTTCTACGACAATGCCAAACGCCCTACGCGGTATGTATCTACTAACTACTGTCCTACGCGGCATGTGCGGTAAATCAAATTAGCATCCTCCATAAGGTATGATGAAAGGATCGTATCTGTTCAGGCTGCATACTGTCTTACTTCTAAACTTTGGGTGCTAATATATTTACCACTAGTGAAACCCTATGTTGCCAAAATAACACTAGTCTATGTCAACGACAAGTGAGGTTGGGTCCCACATGTCATTCACAGGCACAGTGATACAATTTTGCCAGTCATATAATGGGTTGGACACATGAAAGATATTCGTAGATTTTGTAAAAAAAAATGGTTTGAAATCTATTGAAAGTTTGAAACAGGATAATGATCGATTAGTGTCAATGTCTAAAGCAGCGTTCTTCTGCTGGATGGATTCCCTCCTATTGCATTTCATGCTTTCTGCAGTGTGCTTGCCATAAAAAATGTGTGATTTCTAGATTTACTTGCTTATTCATGCGCTCCAAACCTTAGATATGACAGGAGTTTGTCCCTAATATTGTCTCCTTAAGTTCTTATGTAGTATTAGTAACTGTTTGAATATCATTTTTATATAAGCTGGATAAAATCTTCAGCGCTGACTTGTCAGATGAACTGATCTTTCACACCAAGTTGTTCATGCCTTTCAGATAATATATATTTAATGCGACTGTTTGTATTAGAATAGTTTAGAGTTAGTCAGATTAGTATATACATGAGTGTGAGAGGATGTAGATGCTTGCGATAAGGATTGCGACTTGTTTCTATTAAAATAGTTTACACTTAATCGGATTAGTATAATATGATAATGACAGGATGTAAGATGCTTGTGATAGTAAATGGAGCCTATGGCATGAAGTAATAAGATACTGTCCCCTTGTAATCAAGAGATGAATATTGTATATATTCATTTAGTTCAGTGCATTCTTTAATTGATTCATACATTTTACAGTTAGCAAGACACACAGTAGATTATTAGCCTTCCATAATCTTTTTGAGACATTACCATCAATACTTGAAGTTGATGAATATAATTTTGTACTAATGTAGGCAAGGATGAAAACATGGAAACATCTGCCGTATTTCTTTGTCAAGCTACTAGGCTTCAACTAGAAAAGTGAGAGTGGATAAAGAGGATGGTCTGGATATTATGTGCTCAAGAACGATTGGCACGAGTGGAACGTGAAATAGTGGAAACTGAAACAGATTGTGATAGATTCTCACTATCAGGCAACGATAGAGAGCAATCCACTCCGTGATAATTCATCATTGAAGGTTATACTGTTATTTTGCTTACTATTTATATATCTCTAATGGGTATGAATTTTTTGTCACTGCTTATCTCCCCTTTTTTTTCATAGGGTTGTAAGATGTAAATCTGAAGAGAGTCCACCCTCAGCTGGCTGTAGCTGAAAATCAGATTCCACGCAATGTGATTATCCCCTTTGTTGATTCTTTTGTATTGCATTGCTTCATGTAATTTTTTATTTATGTGTCACATCAAGTTTATTTTATTGTAGATACTACAAAAGAAGATTGAATTGCCAAATGGCTTCCCCCATGAAAAGAATGAGGAGGTCACATCTAAGTGTAAACATGATGGTGTCGTTCCCCGTAGAATCCCATGCGATAATCTGGTTATTCTTCCCCTTTTGCTACTTTGCCATTTAGACATATTGAATAAAGAGTTTGGTGAAAAGTAGAGAACTCTTTGGTTTTAACAGAAAATCAACATGAGAAGGCAAACCAACCCCCTCAATCCCAACCCCTAGAGAAAAAAAATGTAGACAATTTGTGCATCATCATTATGAAAGCTTACGCTCAAATTTATGATGTCTTGGGAGACATCCTCCTTTTGGTTTCCAAAAAACTCAGATTTGAGTTTAGACTTGAAAACCTCTAAAAGTGTGATACAATATTTCATAGGCTCTCTCTTCAATCTTTCTTTATTTTTTTGCAAATTTGCAGTAGGTGCTGAGAACCAAAACAGTTCTTAGCTTTTCACCAAAGTAACTGTTTCCACTAGATATGTCCACCTTTAATTAGTGGAATTTATCATCTCTTGCTTAATCTGTCCACAGAAACTGCAAGGGTTGATAAAGCCGCCATTCAATACATTTCATGGCCGGACAAGAAAGATTGACGCAGAAAGTCAGGACTGTGCCCAATATGGTTAGCTCCCTTTACATTTATTGAACTTACATCATGCTTAATTCTGTTCAGGTAGAGGAAATGAAGCCTATATTTAGCACAACATATGTGTACACATGCAACTGTATACCTGTGTCTTAGTAGTTGAATAACATTCTATATTTGCTTCTGCTGTTTAAGATGGCAAAGAGGTGTCTTGCTTTCAATAGTTTGGCCACATACTCCAGTAGGCAAGGCTATTCTTCAAAGCAGTTCCTCCGTCTACAATAGTAGGTGGCATGAGACTTGGGACTGAATGTTCTAAGGTTTTTCTGATGAGGTGTTAAAAAGAGATGCTCCACTGTTTGTCAAAATCGGGACATGAAGATGTTTGATGCAACTTAAATGTTCCATTGCATGGCCGGGATGCCCTAGTAATATCTTGAATTCCTTGTTCTAGTTATTCTAGATTATTTTATTGCCACATAAGTAAAGAAGCAAAAAAAATTTTCTTTTCAGATCAAAGATAATACCATTGCTATAGCAAGGCAGTACCTGACGGACCGTCTCATCAAGGTACCATAACTGCTAGTTGTTGGTTTCTACCATGTGAAACTTGTGCTCTTGAAAAATACCATGTGAAATTTTATTGTGATCTCACTTGTTGACCATCTATATACTGTAACTGGTTGAAGGTTAAACCTTTTGAACAATGTCCAAAATGCTACATTCAGTGTATCTTGTTGGACTCGCAAACATGCTCTACAGTGATTAGTTTCTTTGATGGATGGCTTTCTCAAGTTGTTGAGATAGAAACTTAATTGTGCCTGTTGCCCAAATTTGCATTATAGATAGGAACAACTACCAAGCCTTTTTTTTGCTGGTAGGTAGGAACAACTACAAAGCCATTAATTTGGAGATGCAGCTGAACAGGTTCATGAAACAAATGCTAAGTTGTGGGTAAAAACTTCGACATCAGTTTTTATGTTCAGGAAATCAAAATTAATTTCTGAAAAATTACATGGAACTACAATTTTCTTGGTGTCTCCGATAATTGCTTCAACATGGAATGCATAAGCTGCATTGACCTGGCAATTACTGTACTGGCCACTTGCGAGTAGGTTGATACGACAGGGTTGCTACAAACTTAGCGTGCTGATTCTCTGGCAGCATGCAATGCAAGCTCTCACTGTGTGCTACATATTGTTGGTGTGTGCTCAGCAGTGTTTATTCGTGGGGAACATACAATAGTATCATCAAATTTTATATGAGATATATCACTTCTCAGCCTGTTATTATCCTTTTAGTGCAGCAGACAATTAATTATCTTTTTTGTGTGTTATATAGGTCATCGACAAAGCGCCTTGTGCAACTGAATGGTGATCTGTCATTTTGCACATAACGTGGATGTCTATAGTAATATTATGCTTTTGATCTTCAAATAGGACATACTTTTGGTATGGGATGTTCTAAGAAAAAAAATGTCTAAAGTTGGATGTAATGGGTCTTGTGTTGGCTTTGTTCATATTATCGGTGAAAATGTGTGGTGCTACTAGACCACCGTCTGTCCATTGGAGTAACAAATCTTGTGATCTCTCTAATGATGCTCTTGTCAATTGGTGATACTTGGCCACTGTTTGGTACAGTACATCTAGCAAAGGAAATCATAAAGACATAAAATGGTAGATTTTTTACAACCATAGGTGTAGCATAGAACCTAATCCAGTACACCTATGAGGAATATATGTTCTATTAGTCCATACTCTTAGCAGTAAAAAAAATTGGGGCACGCTTTTTTTTCTCGAATACGCAAAAGGTTTTCACATCTTTGTATTAAGATCGAGAAATAGTGAACTTACAACGATGCGTCATGAACATGGCAAACTAGGGGGTTAGTGTTATACAATCGGCTCTGTCCTCCCGAGCGTAAGGAGATCATGGCTATTACTTGCTAAACATGCTATGTAGCCAGCATCGTCGATCAGACGCGCTGGCTTGCGCGGCGCCTCACCTGCTCTCCTTGTCAGTCAGGGAAGAGCTGTCACGTTGCCTTAGCATGCGATGGGTTGAGTTGGTCGACGAAGATACTATCGTAGGTGTTCTTGGCTGTCGTGGTTGTCTGTCCGTCGAGCAGCCCCATCCGCTTCATCACTAGCACCTCTCCCTGCTTAGAAGACAAGACACGTGAAAGCCCCTGGTCAGCGATCCTTTTGTTGTGGGTTGGCAACTTTGGTTGTGCCTCCACAGTCGGCTGAGGGAGCAACAGCGATGGCACCTTTACGCAGGATCTTGTCGGTGAATCGCTTTAGCCTCTTGGCAGCAGAGCTCCCGCCTTCAGCTAGCCGGGAGGGGTGGCCGTGTCCGTGCCTGGGGGATGGCGCTGGAGCTTTTCTGGGCGTGCCTCGACATCCATGATGCCATGCTATCCCCCCAACCCCCCTGAGGTGGCGTGACGTGTGGCTGCCCTTGCACAGACGACAAGTCCACCATCCATTGGGCAACCTTTGCCATAGAACGGGAGTCCACCAGTGATGCATCCACTTCTTGGGAGGCGATCGGCGGAGGAGGCAGGCACCTAGGCGCCGGTGCTCCTGCTGGGCGGCTCACAACGAGTGAGGCGACGAGTTCCTCCAGCATTGGGTCGACCCATGCAGGAGGCCCCACACTCGCGCACAGCTCCAACACCAGCAGATGTTGTTCGTGTGCAGTAGCAGTGGTAGTGGTGTTGTCGTTGTAGTTGGCAGGTGCACCCATGCTGATGTCCCTCGTTGGCTTACTATACTCCGGCGCCGTGGAAGGTCCTAATGGCTAGAGAGGGATGAATAGCCTATAAAAATTTCTACAACAACACTAATCAAAGCGGTTAGACAAATATGAGGCGAAGCGAATGTTGTGCTAGCCTACTAAAAAGGCAAGCCACCTACCACAATTCTAGTTTCTATAGTCTCTAAGCACACAAAGGCTATGTCACTACACTACACTAAGTTAGTGAGCTCTCTAAGACTAACTAAAGAGCCTCACTAACCACTATACCCGACACAAGGCTTAAAACTAATTACACTAAATAGCTTGGCTACACTAAGAATGTAAATACACGAGATGCATAGTGAGTTATACCGCCGTGTCAAGGAATGAGCCAATCACAAGATAAAGTCAATCAATCACAATGAATACCAAGAAATCCTCAGGACAAGATGACATAATGATTTTTCACCGAGGTTCACTTGCTTGCCGGCAAGCTAGTCCCCATTGTGGCGATTCACTCATTTGGAGGTTCACGCACTTATAGGCATCACACACGCCTAACCCGCAATCGGGTGCTGCACAACCAACACAAGATGAGGATCACACAAGCCATGAGCAATCCACTAGAGTACCTTTTGGCTCTCCGCCAGGGAAAGGTCAAGAACCCCTCACAATCACCACGATCAGAGCTGGAGACAAAACACCATCCTCCACTAGACAATCCTCGCTGCACCAAGCCGTCTCGGTGGCAGCTGTAAGGGATCGTGACGCCTAAGGGGGGGGGGGCGGTGAATTAGGCAACTTAAAACTCTAACTCTAACTAAGGCCTCTAATTTCACCTAGTCAAAACCTATGCAAAAGATAAACTATCTAAATGTGCAACTACGGTTTTGCTAGGTGTGATGCTATCTCTACCGCAAAAGGAGTTATGCAACCTAGGTTCCAAACCTATCAACTAGCCTATTACTAAGCTAGGAAAGTAAAGCACACACCAAGATTGCAACATAAATGCGAAAGCTAAAGAGTAAGGTAGAGATATGCAAACTTCCATCGACGACTCTAGTATTTTTACTGAGGTATCGAGAAGCGCGCAAGCTATCGGTGCGTGACCCATGGGATACCCCGCAAGGAAGGGAGAAGATCTAGTCTAACTAGGATTCTTCCCCTGTAATCTTAGTAGTAGTATTATTCTGTAATCCTACTAGGAACTTTCTTTGTAAACCGACTAGGATTCTGACCTCCTGACTATATAAAGGAGGACAGGGTTCCTAGAGATAGGACGACAACGCAACACACAACACTTGACAATCAATCCAATGCAAAGGCTAACGCCGAACTGGACGTAGGGCTATTACTCGATCACGGTCGAGGGCCTGAACCAGGATAAATCGACTGTCTCTTGCGTTTACCATCGAGTTCTGCATACGCTGAAGCCTAAACAAACTGCCCCGGGTACCCCCGTGGCAGGCTATCGGTGGTGAAACATCGATAGCTCTCACCAAGACAACAATTGGCAAGAAGGGGTGCTAAATCAGAATACACAGAAGCTAGAACGCATGATAGATTTCCCTGTTTTGCAAACATACTTGCTTCAATACGACTACCTCATAAGTTCAAGCCATCCAACCACTCCAAGTATGATGGCAAGACCGAACCAAGGCAGTGGTTCAGGATTTACTCACAATCGATTGAATTGGCCGGAGGAGACGATGATATCAAGACCTTGTTCTTTCCCATGGCCCTAGAAACCATGCCCCTTCAATGGTTTGACAAATTGAATCTAGGATCAATCAGAAATTAGGAGGACTTGCAAAGAGCTTTCTTTGAAAATTTCGTGGGTATCATTACACACCCAATCACCCACGCAGAGTTAAAAGGACTCAAGCAGAAAGGAGGTGAAAGTCTCAGAAATTATTATCGACGATTTGGCGAACTTCGAGCTCAAGTACATGACATCACCGAATGAGAAGTGATCGAAGCTTTCTCTCACGGAATCATGGCTAGGTGACAATTTCAAGATTTCTGCAAAGAAAACCTAAGAAACAATGAAGAATTTAGACGAATAGTAGAAAAAATGATAACTGCAGAGGAAAAGACACGAGAAAGGTTCCCGGATAGAAACAACCAAGACAACCTGGACAAGCAAAATCATCGAAACAATAGACATCAGGAAAGAAAACGTGGACCAGACAACACCGTAGCAGTGACTGACAAATCAAGGAAGTTTTCCAAGCCCAGAAGGTATGACAACATTGAAAACATGCGTTGCATCTTGCACCCCAAAGGAAATCACACCATCAGAGATTGCTACACCTTCAAAGATCGATACACAAGAAAAGATAGTAAGGAGAATACCAAAGAAGACAATCAGAAAAAAGAAGAAGACAATCACAAAGATAAGGGATTCCAAAAATCCAGGGGGAGAGTAGCAGTAATCTTTACCAAGGTTCCAGATTCCAGCAGCAAACATTAAGAAAAGCTAGCGTTACGAACCATCTTGGCAGCAGAACTAGCTACACCAAGATATCTCAATTGGTCACAGTATCCAATCCAATTTTCAAGAGAAGACCAATGGACTAGCGTAGGAAACACATGCCATTACCCACTGGTTCTAGATCCAACTATTACCGGTATGACTGTCACAAAAGTACTAATCGATGGGGGAGCCGGACTCAACATCATTTTTTCAGAAACTCTAAGGAAGATGGGACTACAACTCGTCGGGATGATTACACCAACAAGCACGCCTTTTTATGGCATAGTACCCGGCAAGGCAGCAATGCCACTTGGACAAATCACTCTACCGGTTACTTTCGGGACTCCCTCGAACTACCATACAGAGTTCATCAAGTTTGAAGTTGCGGACTTCGATTCATCATATCACGCAATCCTCGGGCGCCCAGCACTAGCAAAATTCATGGCGATACCGCATTATCCATACCTGTTGCTTAAGATGCCAGGGCCTAATGGTGTCCTTTCTCTTCAGAGTGATTTGAAGCGCGCTTTTGACTACGATGTTCAGGCAATCCAAATTGCAGCAAAAGCACAAGCCACCGATGGAAGAAAAGAAATAGCCACCATCGCAGCAGAAATGAGCCCAGAGGAGCTAGAGATACCGGCTAAAAAACCCAGCATCCTTGTACCACCAAAAGAAGCCAACGTCAAGCAAATCGACCTAGGCACCTGTGATTCCTCCAAAACAGCAACCATCAGCGCTCACCTCTCAGGAAAATAGGAACTCACGCTCACCAACTTTCTTCGGGACAACAAAGATATCTTCGCTTGGAAGCCGGCCGACATGCCAGGTGTCCCAAGAGAGTTGGCTAAGCATAGAATTGATATCAATGAAGGCTCCAAGCCTGTGAAGCAACAACTATGATGATTCTCACCCGACAAGAAGGCAACAATTAAAAAAGAAATCACAAAGCTAATGGCAGCTGGATTCATCAGAGAAATCCTCCATCCAGATTGGCTAGCAAACCTAGTTCTAGTACAGAAAAAGAATACGGACGAGTGGCGCATGTGTGCCGACTACATAGATCTCAACAAACATTGCTCGAAAGATCCGTTCAGGCTACCATGCATTGATCAGATAGTTGATTCAACAATAGGATCTGCCATATTATCCTTCCTCGATTGCTATTTAGGATATCACCAGATCACATTAAAGGAACAAGACCAGAGCAAGACATCTTTCATCACTCCATTCGGTGCCTACTACTACTACAAAACCATGTCATTTGGACTCAAGAATGCTGGCACCACTTACCAAAGAGCTAGCCAAACGTGCCTTGGTGATCAGTTCGGCGAAAACATAGAGGCATACATGGATGACATAGTAGTAAAGAGAAAGAACCCAGATACACTAATTGAAGACTTAAAGCAAACCTTCGAAAACCTGAAAAGATGGAGGTGGAAATTGAACCCAAGCAAGTGTATATTTGGAGTTCCCTCAGGACAACTACTCAGATTCTTGGTTAGTCATCGTCGAATCAAAGCAAGCGCCAAGCAAATTCGAGCCATAACAGAGATGGGCCCTCCTAGAAGTGTCAAAGATGTGCAGAAACTAACAGGCTATATGGCGGCCCTCAATCGTTTCATATCAAGACTCGGCAAAAAAGGGTTACCTTTCTTTAAACTGCTAAAGAAGACAGACAAGTTTGAGTGGACAGAAGAAGCCAACGAAGCTTTCAAGAAGCTCAAGACATACCTCACCTCCTCGCCCATTCTCACACCTCCAAAGAAATACGAAGACATGATGCTGTACATTGCAGCAACTTCTACTGTGATCAGCACAGCGATTGTCATAGAAAGAGAAGAAGAAGGGCGTGTATATAAAGTACAACGTCCAGTTTACTACATCAGCGAAGTACTGTCAGAATAAAAAATTCGGTACCCGCATGTGCAAAAACTACTTTACGCCCTCCTGATCACTTCACGCAAGCTTCGCCACTATTTTGAAAGCCACAAGATTACCGTGGTGACAGATTTCCCACTTGGAGACATCCTACACAACAGAGACGCAATAGGGCGCATATCTAAGTGGGCAGTTGAACTTGGTGCTCTCAATATCGATTTCACCCCATGGAAGGCAATTAAATCTCAAGCCCTAGCCGATTTTGTTGCCGAGTGGACAAAAATTCAACAACCTATGTCAAATACCATCCTTGATCATTGGAAGATGTACTTTGATGGATCACTCAAGCTAGGCGGAGCCGGTGCAGGCGTTCTCCTCATTTCTCTAGATGGAAAACAACTCAAGTATGTCCTTCAGATATTATGGCAAGCTACAAACAATGAAGCAGAATATGAAGCCCTCATCCACGGGCTATGAGTGGCAATTACCCTCGGAATCAAGCGATTACTCGTATACGGCAATTCAGCAGTAGTCATCAATCAAGTCAACAAAGATTAGGACTGCACTAAAGAAAACATGAGCGCTTACTGTGCTGAAATACAAAAGCTCAAAAAATATTTTCAAGGATTAGAAATTCTATATGTCCTGCGTGATTCTAATATTGCGGCAGACATTCTCGCTAAGCTTGGATCGGACAGGGCGAAGGTCCTACCCGGTGTATTCATAGAGGAGTTACCAGCTCCCTCTATCAAACAACCCAGTGAGATAACCCCTGAAATCCTAGCTAAAGGCAACCAGATTTTGGTAATCACCACTTCATGGACCCAGGTTTTTATTGATTACATCAAAGAGAACAAGTTTCCAGCAGAAAAAGAGGAAGCTACCCGAGTTATTCGTAGAAGCAAGAACTACGTCCTAGTGGGAGACAAGCTCTACAGAAGAGCCGCATCATCAGGAGTACTCCTAAAATGTGTCTCATTTGAAGAGGGCAAAGAGATCCTAGACGAAATACACTCAGGTTGCTGTGGAAATCATGCCGCTTCAAGGACACTAGTCGGCAAAGCATTCCGCACCGGATTCTACCGGCCAACCGCTTTGAAAGACACAGAAGAACTTGTCAGAAAATGCAAAGGTTGTCAAATGTTCGCAAGACAAGCTCATGTGCCAGCACACAATCTCATCTGCATCCCACCCGCTTGGCCCTTCTCCTGCTGGGGGCTGGATCAAGTAGGACCTCTCAAGAAAGCAAAAGGTGGTTTCGAGTACATCTTCGTAGCAATTGACAAGTTCACCAAGTGGATTGAATACAAACCACTCACAAAATACAGCATAGCCAAAGCAGTCGAGTTCATACAAGATATTATGCACCGCTTCGGCATGCCCAATCGAATCATCGTAGATTTGGGTTCTCCCTTCACAGCCACAGAATTCCAAAGTTGGGCATAGGACTGCGGCTTCAGCATAGATTACGCATCAGTCGCACATCTAGAGGCCAATGGACAAGTAGAAAGGGCTAATGGACTCATACGAGCCAGATTAAAACCAAGATTGTATGAAGAACTAGTGGACTATGGATCAAAATGGATTGAAGAATTACCCAAGGTCATATGGGGGCTACGGACTCAAATAAGTAGAGCCACCGGATATTCACCTTTCTTCCTAGTTTACGAATCAGAAGCCGTACTACCTGCCGACTTGATCTGGACATCACCAAGGATAGAATAATATGATGAAGGAGAAGCAGAACACACCCAAAGATTAGAGCTCGACAGTACAGAAGAAGTCAGAGTAAACGCTACCCTTCAATCTGCAAGATACCTCCAAGGATTAAGATGCCACTACAACAAGAATACCTAGCCTCGATCATTACAAGTCGGAGACCTAGTACTAAGAAGAATACAAAAAACTAACAGACGCCATAAACTACTCAGTCCATGGGAAGGTCCTTTTATTGTCACAAAAGTCACCGGACTAGGCACATACAAGTTGATAACTGAAGACAGAAAAGAAGTCAACAATACATGGCACATCAGCCAGCTAAGAAGATTCTACGCATGAAAACAACTGAAGAAAGAATATATATACAAGCCACAAGAGATCAATGTTCATGATCAATAAAGATGGTGCTCCTCGACAACATATGTACTATTATGACTTATCAATGTTCATGATCAATAAAGATGGTTCTTTCTCGACAACATATGTCTTATTATGCCTTTCTCCAAGTTGTTTCCAATAAGCATACCAGCCAAGAGCAAAAGAGCTGAAAAGATGCTTGAGCCCGCCAATGAGGGTAGCTAATAAGCTAACACCCGAACCAAAAAGCAAAATGGCTGAAAATACGCCTGAGCATACCGGCCGAGAGCAAAAGAGTTGAAAAGATGCTTGAGCCCGCCGATGAGGGTAGCTAATAAGCTAACACCCGAACAAAAAAGCAAAATGGCTGAAAATACGCCTGAGCATACCGGCCGAGAGAAAAAGATCTGAAAAGATGATTGAGCCCGCCGATGAGGGTAGCTAATAAGCTAACACCCGAACAAAAAAACAAAATGTTTGAAAATACACCTGAGCATACCGATCGAGAGCAAAAGAGCTAAAAAGATGCTTGAGCCCGCCGATGAGGGTAGCTAATAAGCTAACACCTAAACCAAAAAGCAAAATGGCTGAAAATACGCCTGAGCATACCGGCCGAGAGCAAAAGAGTTAAAAAGATGCTTGAGCCCGCCGATGAGGGTAGCTAATAAGCTAACACCCGAACAAAAAAGCAAAATGGCTGAAAATACGCCTGAGCATACCGGCCGAGAGCAAAAGATCTGAAAAGATGCTTGAGCCCGCCGATGAGGGTAGCTAATAAGCTAACACCCGAACAAAAAAGCAAAATGGCTGAAAATACACCTGAGCATACCGGCCGAGAGCAAAAGAGCTAAAAAGATGCTTGAGCCCGCTGATGAGGGTAGCTAATAAGCTAACACCCAAACCAAAAAGCAAAACGACTGAAATTAAGCCTAAGCAAGACCCTCCAACTCCTTGTTCCAAATAGCAAGAGGCTCGGGGGCCACACTCATAAGATCCCAAGAAGCGCTACATGGTTTCACTCAGGAAAGCACTTAGACGACGCTTGTACCTACTCAGCAGAACCTAAAGGAACAAGACGAGGCTTCCAGAACTCAACCATGAAGTGCTCGGGGGCTGATTGTTGATCCTAGGATGTTTTTGCAACCAGGGAAAGGACCAAATAATGACCGCATCCTAAGTTAAGCCAAAAAGAAGAAGCTGAAGATACTTGAGATCACCGGTCCTAAGTCTTTTCAGCACTAACAAGAACACAAAGTTTGTCAAGACAACGATCTATACCGAGTTGTTTACACGGCACAAACGAAAGCCAAAAAAGCACTCGACAGATCAAGAAAGTTTGTCAAGACAACGATCTACCTAAACCGGATTGTTTACAAGACGAAGAAATACAGGCAAAGTTGCTTACAAGTCACAGACGAAAGCTAGACAAGCACTCGTCAAATCAAGAAAGTCTGTCAAAACAACGATCTACGTATACCGAGTTGTTTACACGGCACAAACAAAATCTAGAAAAGCACTCGACAGATCAAGAAGACATCAACAAAAAATAAAGAGTCTTCATTCAATCTTCATTCAAAAAGAAGTTTAGTGTTCTATTACAGAAGCTAGAGCACAAAGGTCAATTACATCAAGCATTGTCATCAGGAGAAGAAATATCAATGTTAAGATTATCAACAATCCTCCTGGCTAAATCTTCAACCTCGGGCTCCACCTTCTCAACAACATCCAGGTATTCTTGACTCTCGGCTTCATCAGCAACCTTAGACAAAGGAAACTCCAGAGAAAGAACCTGGACCTGGGCAAGAACATTTCTGGTACACAGTTGGGCGCACCTCTTCATGAACTCCTGAAAATGGGTTGACACTTGTGGAATAAACTGAGCCCAAGATTAACCATCATCCGCTGAAGTCCGAAGAAGACCAGCTACTAACCAAAAGGATTTCCACAAGGCATTCTAGTTCTCAGTAGCCATTGCCAACTTGCCAGTCAAGGCTTCGATAGTTTTTTGGGCCTGCACAAGATCCCTGTCAGCTCCACGCCTAATCAACTTAGCAAGCACGAGTTCTTCTTCAGCTCGAGTAATTACCTCCTCAGCCTTATTGTGGTTAGTACGAACAAGTGTCTTCATCTCCTCGATACCCTCCAAGAGCTTCTGCTTTTCAACTCAGAGAGCTAGACCAGGCAACAAAAAACAAGTCAGCAGAAAGGCAAATTCGAATACAAAAGGAAACGAAAAAGAACTCACAATACTAGTGCACTCTTTCTTCATGGCCTCCACATTTTTCGAGGCCTCCTAGGCAGCTAAATCCCTCTGCTTTTTTGCCTCGACCAACCGGGCTCGGAGAGCCTTCTCCTCCTTCTGATGTGTCTGACGCTCGGTCTCCAACTCGGCCCGATAGAGGTCAAGCTCTGCCTTTAGGGTACTCACCTCAGAAGACAACTTTTTCTTGGTTTCAGACGAGAAAAAGAAGCCGGTATGATCATGAGAAAAAGACTGAGCAAAAAGAGAGAGAGAGAAAAACAAGACATAAGGAAAGAAGGAAGAGAACATCCAAAGAAAGAACTTTAGAAAAACTAACTTGGAGCTTTTCCCCAAAAGATGTCGCAAGGGTCGACAAGCTTCCCTAGGCGGCGGTTAGCTCTGACATCCGATGAGTAGCATCAAATTGATGCAACACATCATCGTCCAAACATGGAGCACTGGTACCAAGAGAGGCAGAAGGAGAAGCCGGCGCAGGCAAAGAAGGAAGAACTAGGGCCATATCCTGGGAGGCCCCCCCTACCTCTTCAAACAGATCCACCCCCATGGCCACGGTCACCCCCAGAGTTAGCAGATCTGAAGCAGCATGATCACTAGGGGGGCCCATCTCCCTCACAGCCACCTCACCGACCATACTTTCTGAGTCCTTTAACTCAGTATGCGGGGGCGCACCAGAGGACTGACAAGAGGACGGCTGAGGAGCAAGAGAAGGCGAGGGTCTGCAAGATGATAGGAAAACTCAATGATAAGAATATGAGTCAGGGAAAATAAAATAGAAGCAAAGAAGCATGACAAGGAATCACTCACTCAGCTACCCTCTTCTTCAGAAAACCAACAGAGGACCTAAGAGGGGGAACTATAGTGGCAAAAACATCACCGCCACCCTATGATAGGAGCGGCGTGGCCAGTACTGGAGCCCCAGAAGAACTCAAACCCGATGACCGCTTACTACAAGAGAACAAGACCAAAGTCAAAACAAAAAGAGGGGTTCAGCAATAGGCAAACAAGAAAACAACTCACCGACGAGTAACAAGGGTGGCATCATCATCCTCTTCTTCCTCACTCTCAACCAAGGCCACCATGGCACCAGCTGAAAAAGGACAAAAGTACTCAGCAAAAGATAAAAACAAACAACAAAAGGGCAGAGCGTATTAATATGCTCACCTAAGAGCATGCTAGCTACAACTAGAGTACCTGGACGAGTACTCAACTAGCGAGACTTCTTGGCAGCTGATGGAGCAGAAGAAGAACTATCCACTCGCCCCCTCTTTCTGAAAGTACGAGGAGCTCGAGGAACTGGATGAGGAACATACTCTACATATACATCAAGGTTTGCGGAAGAAACGCCAGAAAATATTATGGTGGTCTGAAACTTACTGGTCAAGGATGCCCCAGCAAGACTACCCCTAGCCTCCACATTTGTAGGGAAATCATCAAGGGGAATTGGATCAGCGAAATTACGCCCTAATTCCTATAAAAGAGTAAAACAACAAGACAAGGAAGATTAAGCAAAAAGTGGATACAACAAAAGACACACAAAAGTACCCGCATAAGAAAAGAACAACTCGCAGCAGGGGGTGGGTTGTTAGCACTATACTCAAGGACAGCAAGCGGGACGACGCTTACTCCTTTCAGCATCTTTTGAAGATGCTCGAGCACCTCCTCATCAGTCAACTCAAGGGCAGGGACCATACGAGAAGGGTCCTCCACCCCAGAGTACTCAAAGCCATATTTTTCTCGCTCCTTCAGAGGTTGAAATCGATGGCGAAGAAAACTAGAAATAATCCCAAAGCCGGTCAAGCCTTGCTGTTTCAAAGTACAAATCCTCTCAAGAAATGGCTTGATCACCTGGACTTCAGCCGTCGTCACATGATTCTTTTCCCATCGGTCATTAACCAAGGGACTAGATCCAGAATGAACAAAAAGAGGAGGAATCAAATTGGCGGCATAAAACTAGTCGGTACGCCAATCCCTCACAGAATCAACCAGGTCATAGTCAAAGAATTTGCTCTTAAGACCCTAGCGAAACTGAATCCCACAGCCACCAAGAACATTGGTGTCATCATGGCGGGGTTGTGGCTTCAGACGAAAGAAGTAACGAAAGAGAGAAAGAGAAGGAGGAATTCCAAGGAAAGTTTCACAAAGATGAACGAAAACAGAAAGATGAAGGGCAGTGTTGGGAGCAAGATGGTTAAGGCTAATCCCAAAATAGCTAAGAAATCGGTGAAGAAAAGCAGAAGCAGGAAGGCAGAGTCCAGCACGGATAAAGGAGATGAAAAGAATAATCTCACCAGAACCTGGAGTAGGGACCCGATGCTCGCCTGGAGCTCTCTAATTAGCAATATCCTTGCTCTGAATCAGACCATCGCTAACGAGCTCGCGAAGCTGATCTTCAGTCGTTGTTGGAGCTGGCCAAATCTTCTGAGCAGCCCTCATGGCCATAAACTCTTGATTCTCAATCACAGAAAGTGATGCCTCCTCATCTACAAAGGCCACTTGGGACTTGCTCGCTGATTTCTTCCTACCCATATACTAGTGGAAGCAATAAAGAACTAGGAGGCAATGATGATTCGAATGGCGGCACTTAGAGGACGGCAACAATGGCGACGGCGGAAGTTTGGAGACTAGGGTTTCAAGGGAAAACTAGGACAGTAAAGAAAAAGAAGAGGAAAGGCCCTTAAATCGATTTTACACTAGTAAAGACGTGGCCCACCAGGCCTATTTTAACACAGCATGGGGACGCAATGGTCCATTTACTGACATAGCTAAAATGACAGACAGCACAAATCCTCACAACGGTACAGTTCAATGGGCAGATTTTAGACTTATCCATCCAGCACCACGGCAGAGTTATCATATTGCTACAAAAGAACTCATCAACCATGAAGCAAAGAAGGGTTACCTCACAAGGAACGCAACAATACGGTCCTTATAGAAAGAACTCGGGAATCTCATAAACAGCTGGGACATCAGGAGAATAAAGAATGACAACTCAGAAGACAAGATTCTTTCCATTATAAATGGTTTCAAAAATAGAAGATTACACATCTTACAAGACCCAACAAACTCGGTACTACGACAAGCAAGGTAGCAAAGAGGAACCCAAACATGGCTAGGCTCTAGAACGACTACGTGTTCCAAATTGCTACTCGGTAGAACAAACCGCACTCGGCTACACTGTTTTCTTCAAAGGATGGACGCAGTGCATCCAAGGCGGAAATCAGCAGCACGGAGGGACAACATGGAGCAGAGAAGGCCAGCGGGCATCTGTCTACCCAAGACCGATGTGATGTTGGATATGGTGTTGATCTACACCGGACAGTCTCAGGGCAGTCGATGAGGATCAACCCAGAACTGCCAGATGAAGGAACATATCCCACATCACAAGACTCCCTCCAACTACCGCCACATACTTCCAAGTACAATGCTGCTACAGGATTAGCCTACCTCTAATCCCTATCACAAGACTCCCTTCAGCTATGGCAAGATACACAAGAACTACCAAATACGCCCAGAGGCTGCTCTACTTCACAAACTACCATATTCATGACTATGAAGATTTCACACCATGCAACAGAATGCTCGATGAATCAAAATAGCACACAAGGAGGATATTTATAGGCCAAAGAAGCGGTGCACATGGACCAGGAGCACCAATGGAACAAACCTAACAAAGGACACAGTGAAAAGATAGAATTCAATGAAAGAGGACTCAGGCATGAAGGAGCAGTACTCAAGAACGAGCATATCCGGAACAATATACCAACACTGTACAACTCATGAACGAACAACATTTACTATCAACCACCACCATACAACTACATCTAACAACAACAGACTACTAGAGAACATGCCAAGAACCTATATCCAAGTTCTTTTTGGATAAAAGAACCCAGCAAGAGGCTCAGGGGCTACACTCAGAGAGTGCACTTTTTTCCTTAAAAAAGTGCACATCACTCAGAAGAATTCCTCAAGACAGCAATTTTTCAAACAAACATAAGATTCAAGACCCTCCAACTTTTTGTTCCAAATAGCAAGAGGCTCGGGGGCTACACTTAGTGAGTGCACTTTTTCCTTCAAAAAAGTGCACATCACTCAGAAGACTTCTTCAAGACGGACCACTTCAGGGCTACACGACAAAAAGAACCCGGACATAGTTATACCCGAGCTCCTTTTGACAAAGAACCCGGGTACATGCTCAGGAGCCCATCAACGAAGAATCAGAGCAATTTCAAGAGAAGACCCTCTAGCTCCTTGTGCCAAACAGCAAGAGGCTCGGGGGCTACACCCAAATGGGAGTACTTTTTTCTTCAAAAAGGTACACACCATGCGAAGATCTCATGAAGCGCTACACGGTTTCGCTCAAGAAAGCACTCAGACAACGCTTGTTCCTGCTCGACAAGACCTAAAGGAATAAGACGAGGCTTCCAGAGCTCAACCATAAAGTGCTCGGGGGCTTATCAGTGTAGGACCCATGGGATACCCCGTAAGGAAGGGAGAAGATCTAGTCTAACTAGGATTCTTCCCCTGTAATCTTAGTAGTAGTATTATTCTATAATCCTACTAGGAACTCTCTTTGTAAACCGACTAGGATTCTGACCTCCTAACTATATAAAGGAGGGTAGGGTTCCTAGAGACAGGATGACAACGCAACACACAACACTTGACAATCATTCCAACGCAAAGGCTAACGCCGAACTGGATGTTTGGCTATTACTCGATCATGGTCGAGGGCCCGAACCAGGATAAATCGACTGTCTCTTGCATTTACCATCGAGTTCTGCATACACTGAAGCCCGAACAAACTGCCCTGGGTACCCCCGTGGTAGGCTATCGGTGGTGAAACATCAACACAAGCTTCCCCCTAGTCCTTATTGGAGCCCGTCGCAAGGAATCCCTCGCAAGGGCCAAGCTCCTGGTCAGGTAACTCCGTGGATAGCCTCAGGTCTTCCCCACGCGCAAGTGGGGTCCGACATGCCTTCCAGCAAGCCACTCCTGGATGATCCCCGCCGTCTTCACTATCAAGCTTCCGGCCGAACTGCCGTGGGCCTTGTTCCCTTTGGTACACGGTGGCGGCCACACCACAAACGTGGTTGGTGTGATCTCGCAAGACTACAAGCCCCTCCGATGTACAACAATGGTGCGCGCAAGCACCGAGTGATAAGAGGTGTGCAAACCTCACTAGACACTAGGCCTAAACTTAGAGCAAGCACATAAGCAATGGTCTAATCAACCTAAGCACTTTGTAAAGCACCTACGCTAATCACCTAATGAATCACTAAGCACTATGCAAGTGGAGATCACTAAAATGGTGTATCAACACCCTTGGTATGTTTCCTCACTTCTCCACATATCAAATGGCTAGTTGGAGGGTCTATTTATAAGCCCCATAGAGAAAGTAGCCATTGGGGGCGAAACCTAGCTTTCTACTATTGACTGGACGCTGCTGTTGTCATGACCAGATGTGTCCGGTCGTCCCGACCATTAGAGCTCGTGCGTTGATTGGACTCTAGGCCAAGTCCGGTCTCACTCAATTGGACGCATCCGGCTGCACTGGCACTGCTCTGGAACCTCTCTAGACTCGATCAGACGTTGTACTTTGTGCATCCGGTTGTCTAGTGCTGCTACGTCCGGTCATGCTGAAAACATTGCGTGATGAAGAATAGTGTCATCGGTGCGTTCGGTCACTGCTTCGCTCAGCATCCGGTCATAGCTGCTGACGCCTGCTATTTTTGAGCAACTGATCAGATGCGTCCGGTCTCTATAAGAGCCGTGTTCGGTCACCTCTGCTGAGCTCGTTTCTTTGCGATCTTACGTCCGGCTTGGTTCCCATCTTCGTGCTTGGACTATGCTTGATATCTTGGGTCTTCTCTTGTGCTTCTAGGGTCTTGCTTATGGTGTTGATCATGGGATCATCATGTCGCCTTTGTCCAAGTCACGTCTTACACCCTATTGAACTACAAAACAAGCACTTGCAAATTCATTAGTCCAATTTGATTGTGTTGGTCATCAAACACCAAAATCCAAACTAAATGGGCCTAGGGTTTATTTTCCTTGCAATCTCTCCCTTTTTGGTGATTGATGACAACATGACCAAAACAAGCAAATAATAAAAATTTTGGAATTTAAAAACTATTTACTTGCTAGGATGCAATGCAAAGGGCAAGGTTATATGATGCTAAAAGATACCACATGTAAACATCTTTGGAAACTTATCTTGTCCTTGCAAATGTCCCCATATGGCATTATGGATTTAAGCCTCCCCCTAACTCCATAATCCACTATTCTCCCTTTCTCGAACCATTACCACTTGTAAATTATTATGATCGGGCTTGTTTTTGGTCCTACAAATTCTCTCCCTTTGGAATCAAACACCAAAAAGGAAGACATTAGTAGCACAAGGGAGGGTCAAACTTTGTGATCCTTTGTATGTGGAGTGGAATAGGTCACAAAATTTGAGTCTCACATTACATAGACTAAGCTCCCCCTAAATATATGCATACATATGATGGAGAATGTAGTTTATGCATAATTGGCAAATTAATGCTTAAGGGAGTTTAATCTATATAATGCATGGAGAGAGCATATAAATACCAAAGTGAAATCAACATGATGATATTGGTTTAGAAATACCACATGTGGAAACCAATTTGATTAATACCACTTGCAATAGGTGGTGGATATTTGAAGTATGATGCTTAACTTCGGGGACTCCATTTTCCTTGCTGTGAGACTACTACACACATGATAAGCTTAAAAAGGTGTTAGTATCAAAGCATCCAACTTGTAGAGTAACCTCCCCCTAAATTTGTGCACACAAGTATGGAATACTTGTAGGAGACATGCATAAAAAAATACCACTTGAAAGATGACATCATATGAATGTGAGAATCATTTTCAAAAGTGATATTTGAGAGAAATTATCTACAATTTGGACTTTGGCACATATTAGATGAACAATTGTAAAACAAGCTATGTGCCGTGCTCCTAAACAATTTAAACCATGTAGGTTTGCTCCAAGGGTTAAGAGTGAAACCAAGCAAGCCTACCATAAGATATACCTAGTGTATGTAAGACAAAAGATTAAACATGCAAATGCAAACCTAGGCATGAAAAGGAACTAGATGCTAATTGAAATTGCAAGAATTTAAATCTAGTTACCTAACATGGAAAGGAGAATTTGGGTCCATAGTGTTCACTAACCCACTTGGCAATTTCCTTGTCCATAATGATGCACCCCGTGAAATGCACCCAAACTTTGCCAAGTCTCCAATTCCCCGAAGTCCATCGGACATCTCACTTCCCTTTCGGGATCCAAACCTTCTTGGTGCTCTTCATGTTGAAAATGATCTCCTTTGGCACCCAAATGTGTTTGGCCCCATTGTTGGCTTGCTTGTTCACCTTGATGGCCACCACCTTGTCATTTTCTTCTTCTTCAAGAGATAAGGTGTGGAGGCCTTTTTGTCCACCTTGTTGGTGTAGGTGTTGGTGAGCTTGCTTGTTTCCTATTTATTTTTCTCTTTCTTCTTAGCTCCTCCCCCATTCTTCACCTTACACTCATAGGACTTATGGCCTTCCTTGTGACACACGTAGCAAACCACAGTTTGTCGTTCATCAAGCTTCTTCACTCCCTTGATAGTGTTATCTTGATGAAGTTGGGCTTGCTCCTTCCTACCTTTCACTTGAGTCAAGTCCTTGGTGAGGCGAGCCACTTCTTGCTTGAGTTGCTCATTCTCCATTGCGACCTCTTGTGTGCATGTTTCTACGACAACTTTCTCAACACAAACTTGGTTGCACAAGGGTGAGTCTAAACATAAATCATTACAAGAAGCAGAGGCATCCTTTTTAGGCATGTCAAAGATAAAACTTTTCTTTTTAGGTGCCTTGGTGAGGGTTGCACCGATGGCTTCAAAATTAGCAACTTTATTAGTTAGCTCATCACAATGTTTGCACATGATTTCTATTTTAGCAAGCAAACTTTTATAATGTGAGCTAGCTAACTTTTCCTTTAATTTTTCATTTTTCTTTACAAGTTGCTCATCATTGATTGTGCAATTATTTGTGTTTGCACTAGTCTCAAGTTGCTCAATTTTAGTAGATAGCTCCATATTAAGATTGGCAAAAGTTTCATATTATTCAAGCAAAGTAACATAATCTTGTTGTGAGCTATCTAGTTTTTCTTTTAATTTTTCAAGCTTCTTTTGTTGACTAGTGCAAACTTTAGCAAATTTAAGATTTACTTGCACAATTTCATCATAAGAAGGTAGCTCATCATCACTATCACTATCATGGTCACTATCTGTCGACATAGAATTTCGTCCCGTGCTGAGGACACACGCAGCAAGCCAGAAGGGTCCGCTCAATGGAGCAGATCCGCCTAGCTTCAGCGCAAGGGTGGTCAATCCTACGCAATCCTCCTGAGGCATGCCAATCAATTTGGCCCTACAATTGACAAGGAGAGAAAGTTCATCTGTAATTAAGGGCAGAACTTGCCGGTGTTATCAGACAGTCCTGAATGTACGGCTGTGAGAGCTGATATGAAAGGAAATCAGCTAAATAGCCGATTCTAGTATATTCATGAGAATAAGTCAGTTAGAGCTCATGGGGTCATGTGAAGAGAATCGGTTATCATTTAGGATAAACATCATTTAAACAAATATTAATCCATGGCAACAAGATATCAATGATGATCGGTCCATGCTGAGCCAATGATTATGAGTAACCGAACTCCTTTTTATGTAAAGAAACAATTCAACATCACTTAATCATTTAATAAAGATAAATCTAATGAACATGTTAGATCTCATCTATCGCCATGACTAGTGGGGCATGAGGTAGAATCATGCAGGCCGTAGAAACAATAATAGACTCGATGACCCTAACTCATTACTAATATCAGTGGGGCATGAGGCAGAATCATGCAGGCTGTAATACAATAACAAGATCATGGGGCTAACATATCTTTCAACTTATCTCTACTTCAATGATCTCGTAATGTGAACAGTTCATGAAAGCATGCGATATCAGCTAAACAACCGATTCAGACATAGCGCACAGTTAAGGTCATGTCTTCTTAGGAATGGGTCTATCAACCAACGATCCCCACTCCACGGTGCCAATAGTGGGGTGAGAGGCAGAATCCAATAGGCCGTGATGACGGGCCATGAAACAGTTCTTGCTAACCGATAGGTCTACTCAAGATCGAACATGCCTTAACCGCATGCTATGCACGATTAAGATTGATGCAAAATAGCCGATAAAAACATAAATCATCGCTTAAGATGTAGATTAGATTAGTTTCAGATTAGCAAACGATGAGTTAAACAAGATATAAGGCCGATCCAGATCAATCTCAATTGGGCAGAGTGATATTGCTGTAATTAGATAAACATTGAAAGCAATAAGCAATACCGGTAACTTAATGAATCTACCAAAGACTGCCACTCTAAGATAGAGCCGATAACTCGACCTTGATCCAATTCAAGTAGTGGGGTGTGAGGTAGAATAACACAGGCCATACTTGAATTAAGCAAGAGTCGATAACTAGCTTATACCAGAGCCACAGTGGGGGTCGACCGGATTGATGCAGCCATATGAACAGAGGTATAAACCATGACGGTACTTACAACAAGCAGTGAAGGTCGACTAGATCGATGCAGCCGTACTTGCCAAAGAACTCGTCGAGATCTACTCTACTCCTACTCCTAAGGGGTGGCCAGAGCCAAAAAAAGTAGTTGACTTGTATTTGATTGATTGGTTCCTTTTACAATAGCTAGGGTTTGGTATTTATACTCGGGGCCTAAAACAAACCCTACTCGAGTATGACTTAATACAATCTTTGGCATAATGAAAACATTCCTAATTTAAGATAACTTAGACTCTAATCTTTCCATTTTTATAGAGTCCAACATGTCTCATCTCAGCGCCGATCATAGCCTCCGTTGTTATCTGCTGGCGCTATCTGAAGAAAGCCGATTCTAGCGTTGCATCCGAATCAGCTGGTTTCAATTTGCACGCAACTGATCCCCTGCTGTCATGATCTGCACGCAACTGATTCGAGCTTCTGATATCCTTCTACCAAATTCTGGTGTAAACAAATGCCCCCCAATTTTGGGACAAAAGAAATTTTATTCCAAAATTACCATGTCTGTGCTCCCGATAGGCCCGTAGTCACGGGTAAGGAATCTTGATCTGGGGTCTACTATTAATCGCCGTCCATATCAACCCATGAGTCTATGTTTCAAAACTTTTTCAGAGCATTATTGCTTCACGAGCGTTTTGGATTCATCCTTCCAAGCCGGCTATAAAAATGGCTATCTGACCCTGGTGAGAGCAAACTCAACAATTCAACCATGCTTCGCTTTTATCTGCCTCCTCGGGTGTCCCTGATCCCGCTGGATCATCCGTGGTCTATCCTTTTGTCATGATAATCTTGAGTGGTTAGAAGAATTCTTATGCATGGGATGATTGTGTCACTTATTCTAGCGCTTCATTGAGCAAGAAGACCAGCCATCGTGGTCAGAAGAATTCTTATGATATCACCTGAGTCTTCTCTCCATGCTCACAAAGCTGTTTCAGTGTTTTGTGAAGGCTAGAATATGTGGACACCTTCCCCTTGTTTGTTCCATCAAATGCCTATCGAGAAAGCCACAAGTGTAACATCCCGCCTCTATGAGGTCTAGCACGCTTACATCTGGCAGCTTTTCTCGGACATAGACTGCCCTCATAGACCCACACAAGTCTTTTATGCGTATTTTGTCCTCACTCGTGCGCACCTAGGAAGGACTTCCTGGTCGGTCACCCATCCTAAAATTGCTCTAGGCCAAGCATGCTTAACCTTAGAGTTCTTTGGAGATGAGCTTCCAGAAAAGAAGTTGCAACTTGTTGGTATGAGTATCCTATTAATCCTGTTAAGCCCTAGGCCGGGATGTTACATCCTCACCCCCTTAAGAGACCGATGTCCTCGTCGGTCAATCCTAAGCTAGAAACGTCCCCTCTTGGCCACGTCCGTGTGTCCAGTGCCAGCGCATGTGCCATGCTGTGTGACCACTCTAGGACCACTCCAGCCATGCGCACCATGCTTGCGCAACTGTGACATACGCGCCCATGAAACCGCGAGAATCGGCTCTGATACCATAATGTAACGTCCCGCCTCTATGAGGTCAGGCACACTTACATCTGACAGCTTTTCTCAGACATAGATTGCCCTCACAGACCCACACAAGTCTTTTATGCATATTTTGTCCTCACTCGTGCACACCCAGGAAGGACTTCCGGTCGGTCACCCATCCTAAAATTGCTCTAGGCCAAGCACGCTTAACCTCAGAGTTCTTTGGAGATGGGCTTCCGAAAAAGAAGTTGCAACTTGTTGGTATGAGTATCCTATTAATCCTGTTAAGCCCTAGGCTGGGATGTTACAACAAGCTTCTTTCCAGCGGTCTCCTAGTTACCGAGGAATTAGCTAGGTATCTGTTAGGCAGGCGGTTCTTCCCTTTCTCTTGCACAATCTTATCAATGGGTCGACGTGACTTGGTTCACGATGACCCTCGGTCTTATGGGGATCCGGACTCTCTTCAATCCAAAGAAGCCTTGGTGGGTAGATTTCTAGTTAATGTAGATTCTTTGTATCTCACGATGCTTCGTAATTTGGGGAAATGATAAGTTCGAATTTGTTACCCTTCTGTTATCCATCCCCTGAATTCCTAGAGTGCCGTTTCGCTTCCGTTTCTGATTCAACTTCACACCCCTGGCGAAATCTATCTTCTCGCCTTCCTAGGCTATATAAACGGGCCTCGGCAGTTGATCTAGGGATAACTCACTTTGCCTCAAACCTTCTGCACCCTTAGCATAGTTCCTGCTTTTCCGTAGGTCAGAGATCATAGAGAATAGCAAGAGGTTTCCTAAGAAGGTCTTCATCGGGTCTGCATCATTGCGTCAGCGCCTTCGTCGTCAGGAGGGTATATCCCGTGATGCCTCTGTTGCCTCGGGGAATAGGGCCGACTCCGTTTGGCCTTCAGGGCCTTCCTCGTCAATGGCTTGCTGCCAGCCCCCTTGCCATCAGATGAGGCAAATTGATAATGACGATCTGCTTGCCTCCATTGATCGACATGGCCAAAGTCTCGCTGAGTGTTTATCCCTCGCAGAGTCGGCCCTAGCCATGGTTCAATGTCGATCACCTCCTGTGGTCGATTTGGTGGAGGATAGGTTGGCCAAGGCCAAGGCCAGAATTGTGGGTGAGAAACTTGTCGTAACCTCTGCTTCTTTTCAATTTTGTCTCTGAGACTCTGATCACCTCCCCTTTGAATCTTTTAGATCTATCTGCCCAACTAGAGAGACTTCGATCAGCTACGGATTATGCAGTGGGATTTGTCAATGCCAGGGGTGCTGTTCTGGTGGTTCGTTTATATGACATCCCAAATCATGTCAGGAAGGTTGCTCTCCATGGCGTTCGTCATGGCGCTGCCACAACATTGGCTGCCACCCAAGCCCGTTCGGGCCAAAATCTTCAGCTTCTTCCCCATGGTTTTCCAGATGCAGCATACCCTAGGGAGCAGGAGCGCTTGGTTGAGGATTTCATGAGTGCCGCCAATTCTATTGCTTTTAATACCTTGGCCGATGACATAGTAGGCAAGGTTTTCCTCGGCCCATAGTTTGTAATAGGTGATATTTAGCAGATAATTTTCCTGTCTTGACACCATGCACATTACTTTTGTTTATGCTTGCTTTTCCCCCACGGATGATATGCATTGTATTGGCTTTTACTCTTTTGAGTCTATTTTTGCACCAGCAGCGATACCCTTCTAGTATCGACCATTAGAGATCTCAGTCGAGCAAATTAGTCATTGAGTATTAATACAAACATTAGGGTAATATTCCTTCAAATATTCCCTATTGATCTGCTGAATCCTTCTCCTCCTTCCAGCGTCTCCAAAATGTACCAGACGCACAATGCCTGAGCCGATAAGGTTTCCCCTGATTAGGCAACCATACAGGTTGTCTCACTTTTTGGTCGTCATAAGTGTGTCTTTGAGAGCATTTCTAGATCAGCTAGAGAAGTCAATAGCCTGCGGGAGCTGATGTCATTTGACTAGAAATACTGAGAGCGACCCATGGTGCCCTAGGCTCAAGATCTGCATGTCATCGTAGATCTTGTGTAGAACTGATCATATTCTCCGTTGTTTACTCATGCTTCCTTCTTCGGCTAAAGAGCCAATTTAATATAGCCGATCCAGGCCCTTGGTTTAACCAAGTCTAAAAACACGGCTTTTATTAAGAGAACCCTTCGATTTCCTGCCTTTTAGTTGCTTAGTGCTGTATTTTCATTGGCATTAGTGAAGTGGCGCTTCACCTTCCATTAATTGCTGTTGCCTTTTACACGTCCCGAGGCGTCCGTCCCTTCGCTTCAGGTCTTCAAATACCGGTTGGTGGTTTTAGCCTCGAATACATCTTTTCTCGCAACTGTTTCTCTGCTCTTCTTCGCCTGTCAAAACCCTATAGTGGTACTCTTTCTCCCTTTCGTAGATCCAATCACTTTTCATGGCCCACCAAGGCAAACGTGCGGCGGAGGAAATCCTAGAAGAGAATATGCCGATGAATCAACGCCTCCGGTGCATGAGGTGAGATTGACATTTCTTGTTCATGATGATGAATAGTTCTAATTCGCCTACAGGTTTGTTGTGAATGACAGCCTTTGTCCTATTCCTAGGGCCGGCGGGCCCTCTGACGCTGCATCTTCTGTGCCAGCCTCGTCATTGGATTCTTCCGATTCCTACAACGGTGACGACGCCCGGCGCTATCTTCATGAGTGGAGGATGGCTCAAAACCGTTACTCCAAGGTGACTTGGGAGAATGGCCAACTGGAGGTTCGCCTCAGGGTTTCCTATGCTGCCCTTCACGCAGCTGAGGAGGAGGCCAGCGCCGTCTGAGCATGGCTGGCCGAATCCGATGCCATGGTGGAGGGTAAGATGAATCCCATGAAGGCTTTTTACTCTGACTTCCATTATCTTCATCTTGACCATCTTCTTGTTCTCGTGATTGTCAGGCCTAACAGCACAGTTGGAATCTTTCCAACTGGTGGTGAACATGGCCATAGACGCTGTCAATGCCTGGGGTTCCTCCATCGATGTTCGCCTCCAAGATGTCCTGGTCTGGGAAATTGCCCTCCATGGCGTTCGTCATGGTGCAGTGGTGGCGCTGATCGCGGCACAAGTCCAGACCGAGCACGAGCTCCATGCCATGGAAACCGATTTCCCAATGGGCGATGGCCTTGAAGAACATGAAGATTTGCTCAAAGAGTTCGTCATGGTAGCAGAGGCCATAGTGGACATAACTTCCACCCAAGATGTGGTGAACAAGGTCTTTGATTAGTTTGTATTTAGGATAAATCAATGAATGAAGACTCCTGTTCTTTTATGATTGTGCTTCAATGCAATGCCTTCATGTATGACTGTGAATGTTTCTTGCTCTTTTTGTTTTTTGCTCTATAGGTGATACATATTGTATTGGCTATTACTGTCTTTGAAGATGTTTACTTTTTGCACTAGAGGCGATACCCTCCTGGTATTGGCTATTAGAGCTGAGAATGAATCGACTATCGAATGTTGCCTGGGTGTTAGGATAACGTACCATAGAAACTTTCACATCAAAAGTCAAATGAGCAATCAACCTAGGTCAAACATCCTGTTAAGTGAAACATAACTTCTTCAAATCCATTAACTCTGAATTTACCACCTTATCTAGCATTCATACATCAGCCTAAACCTTATAACTAATACTTGTTTTCCTTTATTCCAATGGCCGATATGAAGCCATAACCTTTTTTACTAAAATAAACTCTCAGAGCCAATCGCTTGCATCAGTTGTTGGCTTTCATTGCTGATCTTAATGAAGCCTCCTTCCCATGACTTGCCAAAAAAACACTCAAAATCTCCTAGTTCCCAAAAGACTAGATCGGCTATTGCGATGCTTATGGACTCATCAGCACGAACCAGTTCGACATCATCTCCATGCCATTAAATCAAACACTGATGCATGGTCAATGGTATGTAGCAATTCGCATGAATCTAATCACGATCGAGGAGTAAACTGTATGATCCTTTCCCATCAATGACAAAGAACGTGGTGAGCAGAGTTTTACTCCCGATTGTCAGTTCGACATTTATTGCCCCCCGGGTCTTGGATGTATTTCCTCCAAAGTCTCTAAGCATCATGTCGGTCTCAAGCAAATCTCCTGGTCCCTTGCCAAGCTTACGGAAAGTGGTGTATGGCATAAGATTGACAGAAGCACCTCTGTCCACCAACATCTTGTTCATCGGCTTCCCGTCAACAAAACCTTTCATATATAAAGCCTTTAAGTGCCGATGCTTGACTGGCTTATCAAATATTGCTTGCTGCACAACTGTTAACTTGGCAGCCATCTCTTTATACTCTGACTCATTGAAGTCTAAATAAACTTCCTGATCTGTCGGAGCTCTGAATTCGGGTGGTAACAATAAAGCCATTTGGATATTAGCCGATGGTTGCCTCTTATCAGCTATCTGCTTGGTACGCCATACTTGAGTTTTACCAGGTGCCTAAGCCTATTCCATCTCTCTATTCCTTAGGCGCTGCACCCTCCTCTTTTGGCTTCTCGTCAAATCTCCTAGGCACCACTGGCCTTCCTGCCACGTGTATCTTCTTTTAGTGCCTTCCTCTTCATGATCAGCCCAGTCCTGTCCAATGACTCTTTTTCCCAACCGATCATGAACACTTTTGTTTTTTAAGCACCGATCCATGTTGTTATGATGATATGCATCTTGAGCATGGATAGACCGGTGGTTGGTTCGAGATTGCCTATACTCCCGATATTGATTGCTACATTCTGGACAGTCGTGTCTAGTAGGCAACTTCAAATCTTTATTCCAGCAATGCCTAAAAAAGGGACAATTCCAATGTAATTCAGCTTGTTCCCTTTCATACCTCTCTTCTTCTAATTGATGCTGGTATTCTTGATCCTCTAGCCATTGCTGATAATCCTTTTCCTTCTGCCGCTACCACTTATTCAACAGGATCTGAGATGTAACTCGCGGCTTTGTTGCTCCACTCTTCGACGCTTCCCCTTGCTCATATCGGCTCTTCTACTGATCATGACGTCGTCTAATCTCTCTGTATTTGTTAGTCGATATTTGCATCTTGGGATCAATTGTTCTGGCTTCTTTCAATCTGGCCAATGTTAGGACCTTAGTCTTTCCTTTGAATATCTCAACATCAACCATATTTTGATATCCTAGGAAAGGATCATCATCTACTTTCATCTTTCGAGGCGTGTCGAACTTGAGCCTCCCCTGCTGAATAGCCCTCTATATATGCTGCCAAAAAATTCTGCACTCATTAGTAGAATGAGAAGTAGCATTATGGAACTTGCAGAACTTCTTAATCTTCAACTGTTCAAGGGGTAACATAACATGATTGTCTAGCAATTTGATCTGACCCTTCTCAAGTAAGAAGTCAAAGAGCTTGTCTGATTTTGTGACATCAAAGTCATAGCTCTCCTTAACTCCTCCTCCCCAAGGATTTGGCGCCATCACTATCTTCTTGCCCCAATTCCATTCAGCTGCAGCGACCTCTTCTTCTTCATCTTCATAGCCGTCATTGACTGAATATGGATCGTAAGCTTCGGCTACTGAAGTACTCTTCTGGAATCGGGTATCTCTGCATATGCTCTGGAATTGGCTATTAAGTGCTGCACTCATTGAGCCAATTGACCCAAGTTGTCAAATTCCTATCCCAGCAGCTTCTCTTTCCACATCGGCAGCATTCCTTGGACGGCTAAAGCAGCTAGTTGATCATCGGCCAAGCTCAATGAGAAACACAGATTCTTAGTCTCTCAGAATCTCTAAAGAAATTCAGTGCCCGATTCATTAGTCCTCTGTCTCATGGTTGTCAGATCGGTTATTTTCTTCTCTCTAGTCCTAGTGTAAAAATATGTATGAAACTTCTTCTCTAGGTCGGCCCAATTGGCAATGGAGTTGACCGGTAGTGACGAGAACCAAGTGAAGGCTAGCCCTGACAGGGACAAGGAGATGAAACAAACTCGATGGGCATCCTCAACTAACACTTTGCCCAATTATGTAAGATACCGACTGACATGTTCTATTGTGCTTGTACCGTCTTGACTAGTGAACTTGGTGAATTCCAGGAGCCTATAATTTGTAGGAAGGGCGACCAAATCATACCATTCTAGATATGGGTGTTTGTATGAAAAAGTCATTCCTTTTGGCTTCAGATCGAACCGATTCTTCATCATCTCGGTCACCTTGAGCAGTAACTCGTTAGCTTGTGGATCTAGATTTCTCGGTACTTGCTGACCCATCTGTGGATTGAAATCCTACATGCCTTGATATCCTGGATTTGGTATCATGTGGAGGGTGTTATAATCCGTGCCATAATGATAGCCTTGTGGAATCTCAATCTGTTGGGTCCTTTGCTGGCTTGCTGTTTGAAGTCTATGATTATAGACATAAGGATCTATATCTCTATGGATCCTCTGAATAGATGGTGCTATCTTCTGAGCTGACGATGGTATGTGGCCTGATGTGCCAAAATTGATCATCTGGTTTTGACTTTGCCCCACCGGCTGCTGCACATGCTGTACTGACGGTCTAGAATTGTACTATATCTAATTTGTAGTAGTACCCAGAGTTTGTTCAGATGAACCTTGAAGTGTCTGGATGCCACCATTACTAGTTGGTGCTACTTCTTGATGACTGGTACCAACTTGATTGGTCCCTTGGGTCAACGGATCTGGAATATTATAACAAGTCGATCCAACCTGACCAACTGGAATTCCATGAATCGCCTCTTTCATGGCGTTGTGAAATGCGTCAATGAAAGCTTCATTGTGGCTTGATATGGCATCACGAACAAACTTGTCTATGGCTTCCGTAAAGAAACGTCTATCTTCAGCTTTGACCGTATCTGTCTGCCCATGTAGTAGAACTCTTGGTAGTAGAAATTTTTGAATAATTGTGCTGTCATGTGTTTTGGAGTAGGACAACAAACACCTCTTCTGAAATTCTTTTGTAGCTTTGTTGATGGTATCCTTATCTTCATCAAGTAGGTCTTCATAATGTACCATAAGGATGATGTCATTGTTGTGAACCACCATGATGACTGTGGTGTCCCACCGGGCGTGCCAGAAATTTGTGTCGACGTAGAATTTCGTCCCGTGCCGAGGACACACGCAGCAAGTCAGAAGGGTCCACTCGATGGAGCAGATCCGCCTAGCTTCAGTGCAGGGGTGGTTGATCCTGTGCAATCCTCCTGAGGCGTGCCAGTCAATTTGACCCTGCAATTGACAAGGAGAGAAAGTTCATCAGTAATTAAGGGCAGAACTTGCCGATGTTACCAGACAGTCCTGAATGTACGGCTGTGAGAGCCGATATGAAAGGAAATCGGCTAAATAGCCGATTCCAGTATATTCATGAGAATAAGTCAGTTAGAGCTCATGGGGTCATGTGAAGAGAATCGGTTATCATTCAGGATAAACATCATTTAAATGAATATTAATCGATGGCAATAAGATATCAATGATGATCGGTCCATGCTGAGCCAATGATTACGAGTAACCAAACTCCTTTTTATGTAAAGAAACAATTCAACATCACTTAATCATTTAATAAAGATAAATCTAATGAACATGTTAGATCTCATCTATCACCATGACTAGTGGGGCAAGAGGTAGAATCATGCAGGCCATAGAAACAACAATAGATTCGATGACCCTAACTCATTACTAATATCAGTGGGGCATGAGGCAGAATCATGCAGGCCGTAATACAATAACAAGATCATGGGGCTAACATATCTTTCAACTTATCTCTACTTCAATGATCTCGTAATGTGAACAGTTCATGAAAGCATGCGATATCGGCTAAACAGCCGATTCAAGCATAGCGCACAGTTAAGGTCATGTCTTCTTAGGAACGGGTCGATCAACCAACGATCCCCACTCCACGGTGCTAATAGTGGGGTGAGAGGCAGAATCCCATAGGCCATGATGATGGGCCATGAAAAGGTTCTTGCTAACCGATAGATCTACTCAAGATCGAACATGCCTTAACCGCACGCTATGCACGATTAAGATTGACACAAAATAGCCGATAAAAACATAAATCATCGCTTAAGATGTAAACTAGATCAGTTTTAGATTAGCAAACGATGAGTTAAACAAGATATAAGGCCGATCTAGATCAATCTCAATCAAGCAGAGTGATATTGCTGTAATTAGATAAACAATGAAAGCAATAGGCAATACCAGTAACTTAATGAATCTACCAAAGACTGCCACTCTAAGATAGAGCCGATAACTTGACCTTGATCCAACTCAAGCAGTGGGGTGTGAGGCAGAATCACACAGGCCATACTTGAATTAGGCAAGAGTCGATAACTAGCTTATACCAGAGCCGCAGTGGGGGTCAACTGGATCGATGCAGCCATACGAACAGAGGTATAAACCATGATGGTACTTACAACAAGCAGTGGAGGTCGACCGAATCGATGCAGCCATACTTGCTGAAGAACTCGCCGAGATCTACTCTACTCCTACTCATAAGGGGTGGCCGGAGCCAAAAAAATTAATTGAGTTGTATTTGATTGATTGGTTCCTTTTACAATAGCCGGGGTTTGGTATTTATACCTGGGGCCTAAAATGGACCCTACTCGAGTACGACTTAATACAATCTTTGGCATAATGAAAACATTCTTAATTTAAGATAACTTGGACTCTAATCTTTCCCTTTTTATAGAGTCTAGCATGTCTTGTCTCAGCGCCGATCATAGCCTCCGTTGTTATCTGCTGGCGCTATCTAAAGAAAGCCGATTCTAGCGTTGCATCCGAATCAGCTGGTTTCTGCACGCAACTGATCCCCTGCTATCATGATCCTGTGAGCTCCTGAGCTTCTAAGATCCTTCTACCAAATTCTGGTGTAAACACTATCACTAGGGATAGGCTTTTTGTTACCTCATGCCATAAGGCACACACGTGAAGTGCTTGATGATGAGTGCTTGTGCCCGCGCCTCTTGTGGTGGTCTTATTCTTAACTTGAAGAATTGTCCCATGACCTTATTGATGTGAGGGCTTTGTCCTTGCACGCCTTCTTCTTTGTCTTGGGTGTGGTCTTGTTTGGACAAACTTCCACAAAGTGCCCCAACTCACCGCATCCATAGCATCCCTTCTTTCTTTGCTCATTTCTTTGATTTATGAAAATGAAATCTTGAATTTGGATGGGCACACCCTTGACATTGAGCCTTTGGATCATCCTCTCTACCTTGTTGATAAGTTTGATTGATTCTTCATCAAGGTTAGAGGTGGAGGAGGAAGATTGATCATCATCACTTGAATCTTCATCATCATCATCATCTTCATCTTCTTCTTCTTCACTTGAGGAGCTTGAGCTTGAGATTGTCTCAACTTGCTTACCCTTCATCTTCTTTTTCTCACTACATGTGAGAGCTTTGCCTTTGCTTGATGAAGAGGCTTCTTCTTGACCCATCTTGCATGACATTTCAAATGCCACTATCTTGCCAATAACTATGGCCAGGGTCTTGGTGCTCAAGTCCTCCATGTTGTGAAGGATGGTGATGATGCTTGCATATTTCTTTTGTGGTAGCACGGATATGATCTTCCTTACGATGTTCGCATCATCTAGCTTTGTTAATCTGATTGAATGGAGCTCATTGATAATTAGATTCAAATGAGAATGCATATCATGAACAAGCTCATCATCATTCATTTTAAAGGAATCATAATTTTGTTTAGCTAGACAATGTTTTTGCTCACGGACATTAGTTGTGCTATCATAGAGCTCTTGGAGTTTTAACAAAATTTCATGTGCCATATTTAAAGTTAACACTTGGTTAAACACATTCATGCTAAAAGATTCAAACAAGCAATTTTTAGCTCTAGCATTGAAATGAATTTCTTTTCTTCACTCTTTGTGGGTTTATCGGGATTCTTAATGGGTTTCATCCCATCATGAGTGACTCTCTAAACATCCAAATCTACCACCTCAAGGTGACAAGCCATTCTAGCTTTATAGTAGGGGAAGTTAGTGCCGTCAAAGTGCGGAGGCCTAGAGGTATCCATCCTAACCATTCTAAATAGCATTGGCTCAACGGCGGTGAAGCCAAAAGTCTAAATTGAGCCAACCTGGCTCTGATACCACTTGTAAGGGACCGGACGCCTAAGAGGAGGGGGTGAATTAGGGAACTTAAAACTCTAACTCTAACTAAGGCCTATAATTTCACCTAGTCAAAACCTATGTAACAGATAAACTATCTAAATGTGCAACTACGGTTTTACTAGGTGTGATGCTATCTCTACCGTAAAAGGAGTTATGCAACCTAGGTTCCAAACCTATCAACTAGCCTATTACTAAGTTAGAAAGTAAAGCACACACTAAGATTACAATGTAAATGCGAAAGCTAAAGAGTAAGGTAGAGATATGTAAACTCCTATCGACGACTCCAGTATTTTTACTGAGGTATCGAGAAGCGCGCAAGCTTTCCCCTAGTCCTTGTTGGAGCCCCTCACAAGGAATCCCTCGCAAGGGTCAAGCTCCTGGTCAGGTAACTCCATAGATAGCCTTGGGCCTTCCCCATGCGCAAGTGGGTCTCCGACATGCCTTTTGGCAAGCCACTCCTGGATGCTCCCCACCGTCTTCACTATCAAGCTTCCAACCTAACCGTTGTGGGCCTTGTTCCCTTCGGTACACGGTGGCGGCCACACAACAAACGTGGTTGGTGTGATCTCACAAGACTACAAGCCCCTCTGATGTACAACAATGGTGCGCGCAAGCACCGAGTGATAAGTGGTGTGCAAACCTCACTAAACACTAGGCCTAAACCTAGAGCAAGCGCATAAGCGGTGGTCTAATCAATCTAAGCACTTCGCAAAGCACCTATGCTAATCACCTAATGAATCACTAAGCACTATGTAAGTGGAGATCACTAAAATGGTGTATCAACACCCTTGGTATATTTCCTCACTTCTCCACATATCAAATGGCTAGTTGGGGGGTCTATTTATGAGCCCCATAGAGAAAGTAGCCATTGGGGGCGAAACCCAGCTTTCTTCTACTGACCGGATGCTACTGTCGTCCTGACCGAACACGTCTGGTCGTCCTGACCGTTAGAGCGCGCGCATTGATCAGATTCTGGGCTGAGTCTGGTTTCACTTGATCGGACGCGTCTGGTCACGCTGGCGCCGCTCTGGAACCTCTCTGGACTTGATCAGACGCTGTACTTTGTGCATCTGGTCATCCAGTGCCGTTGTGTTTGGTCACACTAAAAACATTGCCGTGACAAAGAATAGTGTCATCGGTGCATCCGGTCACTGCTTCGCTCAATGTTCGGTCATAGCTGCTAACGCCTGCTGTTGTCGAGCAACTGATCAGACGCATCTAGTCCCTATAAGGGCCGTGTCCGATCACCTCTGTCGAGCTCGTTTCTTCATGATCTTGCATCCGGCTTGGTTCCCATCTTTGTGCTTGGACTATGCTTGATATCTTGGGTCTTCTCTTGTGCTTCTAGGGTCTTGCTTATGGTGTTGATCGTTGGATCATCATGTCACCTTCGTCCAAGTCATGTCTTGCACCCAATGTTTTCCTAAACGCTAAACGGTAAACAGTCGGTCACCTACCGTTTAGCCATTATTCGAGCAAAACGTCCCATTAAACGGGCTAAACGGCCAATTAAACAGGGTAAATGGGTGATTAAATAGAAATGGCGCACCACTATATAGCGTTTACACGGTGTGTAAATAGGCTAAATGACCATTTAGGCAAACAGTGCTTGCACCCTATTGAATTACAAAACAATTACTTGCAAATTCATTAGTCCAATTTGGTTGTGTTGGTCATCAAACACCAAAATCCAAAGTAAATGGGCCTAGGGTCCATTTTCTTTATAGTGGCAACCACCAAGAGAAACAAGCGAATCCCGCAGCGAAACACAATCACCATGTGCCTCTAGATGCAATCACTCAAGCAATGCACTTGGATTCACTTCGAATCTCACAAAGATGATGAATCAATGATTGAGATGAGTGGGAGGGCTTTGGCTAAGCTCACAAGGTTGCTATGTCAATGCAAATAGCCAAGATAGTGAGCTTGAGCCAGCCATGGGGCTTAAATAGAAGCCCCCACAAAATAGAGCCATTAGGCTCTCACTACAGCCCAACTCAAGGCGACCGGACGTGCGACGCCTAGTGTCTGGTCCGTAGATCTATGCCACATGTCCCTTTAGTTTAACCTTGGCCGCGTGATCCAAACAGTTACCAACCTTCCTCTCATGGTTAAGTAATGGTCGGACGCGCCGTCCAGAAGACCAGACGCGTCGGTGCAAGTCAGCTCATGCGTTCGCCCGCGCCAACACACATCGACCGGATGCGCCGCTCCCCGCAGTCTCCCAGCGTCAGGTCACTTCTAGTAAGCATCTAGAGAGGGATTTTGCTGACCAAACATGTCCGTTCACGTATGACCAGATGTGCCTTAGCGCCCGTTCCTCTCTGGCTCACTCGATTGCCTACGTCAGCAAACGTTAGTGCCTGATCGGACACACATATGTCGCGTTAGGTCACAAACACTATTTAGCATCCGGTCGTAGAATCGACAACGCCCCTCACTACCTAACACTGATCGGACGCAGACTCAGAGTCCGGTCGCTGCAGGGAGCAGCGTCCGGTCACTGAAAAATAGTGTCTCCACTTCACCAACTTCTCCACCCTTGCTCAAATGTGCTAACCACCAAGTGTTTCACCTTGTGCACGTGTGTTAGCATATTTTCACAAATATTTTCAAGGGTGTTAGCACTCACTAGAATCTAAATGCATATGCAATGAGTTAGAACATCTAGTGGCACTTTGATAATCGCATTTCACGATGAGTTTTCACCCCTCTTAACAGTACGGCTATCTATCCTAAATGTGATCACACCCACTAGGTGTCTTGATCACCAAAACAAAATGGCTCTATGGATTTAACCTTTGCCTTGTGCCCATTTTATTTTTCTCTTTCTTCTATTCCAAGTCCGAGCACTTGATCATCACCATGGTCACACCACCACCATCATGATCTTCATTGTTTGCTCAACCACTTGGAATATACTTAACCTATCTCATATTCACTTAGAGCACATAGGTTAGTACATAGGGTTTTATCAATTCACCAAAACCAAACTAGCGCCTTCATGCTGCCACTGTCGTTGTCGGGTTCCGCCGACGCCCCCTTGTAGTACCCTATAGGCCCCATCCGAGCTTAGTGGACAACCATGTGGTGCGTGCTAGGAGGCCAGTGGATTGCCACCATGAGCAGAGTGTCACGGTCGGTTAGCACCCTTTGCCGTCGATGTCACAGCATGCCTAGGCCGCTTGTAGTCCTTGGCGAGGTGGCCAGAAGCCGTGGCAGCGCAGGCAATGCTAAGGCACAACTGGCAAGTCACTACTCGGTGCGAGTAGGAAAGGCAGTTGAAGCATCTGCCATGAAGCTCTGCGGGGATCTTTTGGGCATGCGGAAGCTATTTTGGGTCGTGGCGAGGCTCAGCCTAGGTGGCCATAGGTCCATCTCCTACGGGGGGAGTATCTCTCGTCACCCATCGGTGTTGGGGGTGGAGACCGGTCCATGGCCGCTGAGGCTTTGGTGGATAGGGACGCGACCATCCGTCGGCTGAGCACCACACACCAGCTGGGGGCATGGCCGGTTGCGTTTCCTCTGGCTTGACCTAGGTCCTTGCCATCTAGCATTTGCTCCGCCATAGCCTAGAACCATGATCGAACGAGACTAGGCGCGCGTCCGGGACGTAGTTACCGGCTTCACTAGGCGATGAACGACGTGTAGGTAGGTTGTGGGGTGGTCGTTGTTGGATTGCTCGTCGTTATTGTCCGACCAGCGACGACCCTCGTGCGCCCTCCTGAGGAGCACCCTAGGTAGAACGGTGCCGCAGCCAGTGAGAGGGAGGAGTTCGGGGTGGCCAGCGGCGTCACGGCATGCCTCGAAGGCCCGGTCTTGGGCCAACTGCCCTAGCTCCAGCTCTCGCGTGCTGGGTGGCCGCCGCCATGGCGGCATCTGGCCCCGACGGTGGAGGGGTCCTGGGTGCGCCAGATCGGCCTCCTTACATGGCTGCGGGGTGGCCGTGGCGACACAGCGGCAGTGTCTGCGCCTGAGTGGTTGGCGCAGACCCCGCGGACAAAGGCGGCGACCGCACGGCCTTCTCATGAGTGGCCGAAGCGTCAACACTTGAGCCAGCGCTCTGCAGGTGTTCACGTGGCTGGAAACGCTCGGGGTCGTCTGCGAGAGAGGAGGTGACCGTCGGCGTGGGGCCGCCGGCTAGAGCCGGCGGCGTGGGAAGGTGGTGACACATCGCCCTGGCGTGGAACTGTGGCCTGAGAGAGTGGCGGAGGCAGAGCTAGAGGGGTTCAGGGAGGGAGCAGGGAGGGGGAGGGGCTGCCGAAGCCGGGATGGCGTCCGGTGGCGGCGGCGACGCGTGGGTGGCGGCTACCGAGGGAGTCGTAACCCTAGGAGAGCCCCTAGGTTCGCAATCACTTTTTCAAAATTTGGAGCACGTGGTGCGGCCATATGCAGCCAAATCTGTGTGTAATTTTTTGTTTGGAAAATTGTTTACACTGTTAGTTGTGATTATAATAAAGTATTTCCTGTTTATTGATGTTGCCCTTTTATGCTTGGAAATATTGACACAAATCATCAAATACCATGCACACAAAAAGATTTGGGGGTTTAATGTATATATGAGAAATTTTACTGTCATGAAGATTTGGACAAAATTGTTGTAAAACATATGGACTCTATCCTAGAAGGAAAGGAGACGAAGGAATCCTAATCCTAGTCCGTTTATACGTGGGCTCTTACCAAACTCTTAGGCCTTGGCTGGACTATATATACGTGGGAGCTCTATGTTGTAATGACCAATATTCAGAGAAATAAAGAATAGTCTCCCTGTGTCTATTTGTTCTTCTACTTTTACCTACTGTGTTTATCATGAGAGACGGAGATGGGAAGGTCTTAACCGCTGACAATATGTTTTATAACACGTTATTAGCACGACAAGCTCTACGTCAACATCGTCATTGAAGCCGCCGCCGATCTTCGACGTCGACCCTTGTGCCGACGTCTCAGGGCAACTACTTTGACGACGTCGACATCTCCGATGTTGTTAGCGGAACGGATCTGCTACCTCTACCTGCAACTAATATGAACTGCATCGAGCAGACAGTTCTACGACAATGCCAAACGCCCTACGCGGTATGTATCTACTAACTACTGTCCTACGCGGCATGTGCGGTAAATCAAATTAGCATCCTCCATAAGGTATGATGAAAGGATCGTATCTCGCAGATTGTATTTGTATTGCTTATCAGGCTGGGCAATTGTTCCTGTCCTAATATTATTATACATGTATTACATACAAGTATGTACATACAGTACACAGACATGAACAATACATGCTTACGTCTATGATTAAAATAAAGAAAGAAAAGAATACGTGGCTTGCACGCCAAAGTCCTAGGCAATGTCCTGAGCCTGAACGCCATTATAGCGCACCCCTGCTGAGAAACTTCGCATCTACACTACCAGGACATTGAACGCCAAATCAGGGCATAGATCAATAGGGTACACATCATCGGCGCAAAGTAAGAGAGACCACATCATAAATCAGCATACAGACTGATTAATCGAATTTAAACCCTAATCCAACTGGCACGAAGACCAGTTCATGAGAATCTAGATCTACTTGAAGCAGTAGCCCTGCTCACCAGTCACCATTGTAGAATCGAATCAGCAATTTTTTTTGTGCACGTTGTGGCGCTGTTCACTTGCACGCGAGCCGCCGCCGCCTGAAGCTGCCATCGCTAGAATCCCACCAGCACGCGAGCCGTCGCGGTCTTGCTCGCACGTGGATTTTTTTAACACTTTTTAAACTAATTTTAAATCTAACACTGTTTTTTTCTTTAAAACTAACATTTTTGGCCGCGTCTATTGTCATGACGCGGCGAAACGTCTGTGCCGCGCCATACATGGTGACGCGGTGGGTGGATGACGTGGCGACGACCGAAAATGCTGACCGGTGACATGGTAGGGCTTACCGCGCCACCGATCTTGGCGCGGCAGTGACGCGCCCTGATCGGTGGCGCGGCAGAGCCGAG